>NC_043970.1:22467146-22709646 GCF_902148855.1 Sphaeramia orbicularis | reverse complement strand
GATGCTCTGTAACATGCACAACACACTGACCCATTTTTGACATACGTGTTGTGTCATAGACTGTATATAATTAATAGATGTCACCTATTCATTTTTGCATTGCTGCTTTGATGCAGATAATTTGCAATTTGCCTGGAAGTGACCGTATTTGGACACAATGGGCAGAGCTACAGGAGCCCAGGGGTCAGAGGTAAGCTAATGTCAGGTAAGTAACCCTTGTCAGGTGTAACAAAGTATTTTACATTCTTATTGATGGAACTTGTTAATAATAACTACAGTCAAACTGTCTGTCAGGGAAAAAACCTATTTATTAAAAAAAAAAACCCTGAAACTATTGAAGTTGTCTGTGTAGGTTCTCATTTGCCCAGGTTGTCATTCTTCTTGGTAGTTCCAGTTTCCCTCACCAGTCATTAGAACTGAAGAAGTCTCTTGGATGAGAGACTAAATGTGGACTAATCTGGATCAGATTAACAGATGGAACAATGTTAAAAAAAAAAAAAAAAAAAAAAAAAAAAAGACCAGATAAATGAATAGGTGGGTAGGATGTTCTTAATAATGACATGAGAATGAGACTGAGATAACTTCCAACTTGGTATTTTAGAGAGAAGTTTAGTCTGACTCTGTGGGATGTGGGGCTTTTCAGAGCACAACCCAGTGGTCACCAGCGGTATTACAACTTCAACATACTTCCATGTTGGCTTCATTTCAGAAGTGATGTCTTTTTTCCCTTGGACATGGCAAAGTCAATTCTGTTGGAGGACAATAGTTGATCTGTAGTTGACTCTAGGTTCCCTATGCTCTGCATGGAGCTAAAGGCTTAAGTCAAAGTAAGCTCAAGGTTGGGGTTATGTTTGAGCCATGCTGATAAGTGGCTCTTCCCACTCAGCAGGGCAGCAGCACTGTTTCAGCTCTGTGTGCTTGCTGGATTGTAAATCTATTTTTGTTGTATGTTGTGGATATGCGTGTCAGCTACAGTGGAGACCAGCTCATGAACATTAGGGGAAACTTAATCCCTGAACTCTGTGATGGAGTTGAACAGTCATTGACATTTTAAGCTTTTTATGCTACTTCTCTGTATGTTCTTTATGCAGCTTTGGCCTGAAGGGTTGCCTGTTTGATTCTCCAGACCAGCAGGGAAATAGTTGACTGATGTGCCCTTGAGCAAGGCACTGAAACCCCCATTTGCTCACCATGTGGCTGACATGGCAGCCCACTCCTCTTACCTGCAGTGTGTGATGTGTTCCTGTATGCTCAGCTAGTGATGGGTTAGAAGTAGAGGGTCCATTTCAGTGTGTGTTACATGTCTACATGTACAAAATACTGTCAAATAAAGATTATTTTTCTTCTAAATAGTTTTAATCTGATTCTGATTGAAAGATGCATTCATTCATTTTCTGAACCCGCTTTATCCTCACGAGGGTCACGGGGGTCGCTTGGAGCCCATCCCAGCTACATAGGGGCGAAGGGCTGACATACAGAGACAAACAATCACTCTCACATTCACACCTATGGACAATTTAGATTAACCTATCAGTGCATGTCTTTGGATGGTGGGAGGAAGCCGGAGAACCCGGAGAGAACCCACGCAGACACAGGGAGAACATGCGAACTCCACACAGAAAGGTCCCACCCTGTCGACTGGTGTTGGAATCGAACCCAGGACCTTCTTGCTGTGAGGC
Source organism: Sphaeramia orbicularis (assembly GCF_902148855.1). Classification (NCBI taxonomy): domain Eukaryota; kingdom Metazoa; phylum Chordata; class Actinopteri; order Kurtiformes; family Apogonidae; genus Sphaeramia; species Sphaeramia orbicularis. The sequence goes on along the minus strand of NC_043970.1, from coordinate 22,707,967 downwards.
CCGAGTGCTAACCACTGCACCACCGTGTCGCCCGTGAAAGATACATTTGCTGGATAAAGTGATTCTGATTCCGCTTTTCACCTGAAGCCTAATGACATAATGGTATGTTAGATTTACAGTTTTAAACTTAACCCAGGGTTAAGATGAGTGTTCCCAGCAAAGAATGGTTGTTAAAAGATTAAGGATCCCTTTTATATGAGTGACCTGACCCAGACAGGCACAGTAAATGAGGTTTCAGACAAGGCAATATATGCACCCATACCAACTAAAATAAATGACAATGAAAATGAATGAACTGTGTAAAGTGTGATCAACAAATATTCATCAGAATAATCAAAACCAATAAATAAAACAACCCAAGCATCTACAGCTGCATGCGTCTGACTCCACGTCTTTAAATGACTTTAATGAGAGCATTCTCTTCAGTTTCAGCTCATTCTACAGTTCATTCAAAACAGTCTGGAACTAATGATTTGCTTCCTTTAATCAGTTTATTGGGTTTTTATTCTGTACTTGGTCAAATCATAAGTGTATTTGCAAAATTATAAAAAGCATAAAATCTGTTCATCACAGTTGAGGTGACCTGCACCATGTATTCACAGCTCATTCAAAGCAATTTCCATATGATTATGCACAAATGTGGCATAATTACAAATATTATTTTCCATTTATGCAGTTAGTTCAGCCTAAATCTTACACACTAAACCTTTATGTAATTCTTTTTACATTAGCAAACAATATTTGTCTTAAATATATTGCCAACTCCATCTGATGTATATGTACGCTGCAGTGCTGGCCAATTAGCACGGAATATCAATAAAATAAGTCTTCACACTTTTCCCGATTATCTAACACACACAGTTGGTTGTAGCAGTGTGTTATTTCTGGAACGCTGAGTCCAAACAGCAGAAAAATAAATCCACTTGTCTTTCTTCATTAGACGATCGACATGGATGTCACACTGACCAGAAAATGATCTCTTTGAATCCAAGCCAATGATTCCAAACTAATTTTAGCTGCTAAGACGATTTTAGCTGTCATAGTTTCTAAGAAAAGCTGCAATCTGAAAACTCTGAGCAATAAAACCTGCTAGAATAAATAAAAAGACTAAATTCTTTTCAGATGTGCTTTGACCTCTAACCAGTACAGTAATGACCTGCAGGATGTACACATGTTCTCTGTTTAGTAACTCCTGACTCCTGTTTACTCATGTTTTTGTTCTTTGATTATACCATTTGTTTGTTCGGGGGAGGTTTAATATACTCATTACAAAACATTTTTGTTTATCAGCAACATTATCCAGAGTTATGTGTGAAGATATGTGTTCATTCTCATTCTGCTTTTCCACCCCCTCCTCTAATAATGACATCAGTAACTACACTTGACGTTTATTTTCCATTTCTATTTGTGCTTTTTTCATTTCAATTAATTTTACACAAGTACCTAAGTAGTTTAATGTTTGTTTGTTTTTTTCAAGTTTTAAGGAATTGATTAGTTTTTGTTGAGTTGTTTTGTTTCATTTTAAGCCTTACATAAGTGGAAAGAGAATACAGTATGAATGGAATCAAATATTATTCACAAAACCACAGGTTTGTTAAACACCCATAATGAATAACAATGTTTCATTCTTGAACGCCATAATTCATTAACATCAGGGATATGTAAATGAAATTGATTTTACCTGCAGCTCTAATTCATTTTAGTTTCATTGTGTATTGTAGTTTATATCTGGTTTTCTTTTTTCGTAATTAATCATTGTAATTATTTTTTCCTGACTGTGACTCATATGTGTGAACCCTCATTGCCTTCATGTTTCATTGTTTCTTGTATCAGTCCAGCTGTGGATTCTCTGACATATGAGTGCAGTATTTACAGAACCTCTAATTTTTTTTATCCTGTGTGGATCAGTTGTATTCTTATTGAGTTACTGTAACATTTCACTGTCAGATTCACTTCAAACATCCAATAAAGATTCTCAGACTCTGTTTGATTTAAAAGGATTAAAAAAAAAAAAAAAAAACATCAGCCATGTTGAACTAAATGTCACTGAGTACATTTCTGGCTCAACTGTGGACAAACCAGCAGTGGTAAGGTGTGTACTTTAACTGAACTAGGGCTCTGAAGTACGCAGGAATCAGGAAAAGAAAACACCAGCTTTTCAGTAACTGACTAAACTGAAGGCAGAAAGATCCACAAACCAACACCAACTGAAGGCAGCTGTAGTAAAGGCCTGGAAAAGTATGTTCAGGGAGGAAACTCAGCATCTGGTGATGTTTACGGGTTACAGAAATCCACACTTCAATCACATCCTGTTGCTTTATCTCACATCCACTGGTGGTGTACAGAGGTAAAATCCTACAAAATTGAATCACTTTTGAAATACCTCTGACTTCTGACTGTTTTTTGGAGTCAGAGCTACATTTTACTCTGCAAGAAACATCAGTGACTTGGCAGTTTCATAATACTGATAGAAAATAAATTTAATAAATTATGATGCATTAAATACAGTATGTACAGAAACTAAGATGACCCCCACCATTATAAGCTGCAATGCTGAAGATGCTTAAGATGTTTAACCTTGTTTTTACTTTTAGGCCCCTCACCCCCATCCCCTCAAGGAGCCATTGCTCTTTGATCAGGCTGTATTTGTAAATAAGAATCTGTTCTTAATTGGTTGCCTGGGTAAATAAAGGTTAAATTAAAAAAAAAAAAAAAAAAAAGAATACATTAATGCATCAATAATTAGTTAATAACCCACTCTAAAATGGGCCATTCTGCACCTTTACTTTTAGTACTTGAAATATATGTATTTTAATCCTAGAAATCTGATGTATTTGTACTGAGTATGGTTGAAATAGAACTGTTCTGCAGAGTATTTTCACACTGAAAATTAGAAGGCATAAGAAAGAAAGAAAGAAAGAAAGAAAGAAAGAAAGAAAGAAAGAAAGAAAGAAAACCAGATATAAACAATACAAACTAAAATGGATTAGAACTGCAGGTAAAATCAATTTCATTTTCATTTCCCTGATGTTAATGAATTATGGTGTTCAAGAATGAAACGTCTTTTCTCATTATGGATGTTTTGACAAACCCATGGTTTTGTGAATAATATTTGATACCTTGCATTGGTTCAAAAATTCTTTTTTCACCTATGTAAGGCTTAAAATGAAACAAAAAAACTCAACAAAAACTAGTCAATTCCTTAAAACTAAAAAAGATGAAACTATTTATGTACTTATGATGTAGAATTAACTGAAATTAAAAAAAAAAAGAAAAAAAAAGCCAGAAAGAAGTAGAAATAGAAAAGTACGAGTGATGTGTAGAATACCAGTTTTGTAACAATATAATTCACACTTCACACAGATGTTAGCTGCTGTTTTTATGAGGTGGAATCACCATTAAAGTGCTGATATATAAGAGTCCTGCCCCTATTTCTGGTAATACTCCCATCATACAGACTATGAGATAAACGTTCCAGGGCAGCCAGCTGACCCGAGGATGATGGGTTGTTGGATGATATATTAGCTGTTCATTTCTGAATGTGTAGACGTCTCCACACAGAAACTCAAGAGCTTGTCCTCTTTGTACTGATTCTGCTTCTAACACTGAATCTACTTTTTGACGAAAAAGGTCCTATTGTGTCAAAAACCAGCACTCACTTGTTTCCTTTGCAGTTGACAGTGGATTCACTTCAGATACATTTTAACGTGTATCTGCAAGATGTGGAGAAAAGTCTGTCAAATCCCCAAAACACCTTTAGCTCAGATACTGTTTTGCTGTAAACCAGGTTGAAACAGGCTCTCACATGCTACATTTATGATTCTGCAGAAGTCATTTATACAACGCAAACTGTTGATAAATTAGATCTGAGCTAGTGCTGCCTTTTTGCAAATCCTGCATGTTTTCTATATGCTCATATTTTATGAATGGTGCTGTTCAAATTATTTTCATCATAAGTGTTATATCATAAGCTTTTATTACTTCAGCTGCTCTGATATATTGATGTCCTCAAAATAATTTTATCTTGTCCCGTCTTGTGTTGTACAACGGAGCTAATGCATGTTCATTGTGATTAATTCACACTACCAGAGTTCTCTCTCAGTTTAGAGCTGCAAAGTAGACGACCAGTGTTGAATTTCAATGTGCTCCTCATGCCTATTTTAATCTGTTTAGGAAGTTAGCTCATGATCTGTGGTCAAGGTTCTGTTGAGTCTGTCAGTCCCACAAGGTGTCAGTTATGCCTCCAGTAAAACTGTTGAAAAAAAATAAAGCAGACTCTGCAGGGTCTGGGATTAATATCCTTGATGTATTTGCAGATTAAAAAAAAAAAACAACAACAATCATTAAGCTGCACAGTCTTTATCATAAAAAAAACAACAACTGAGCACCACCTGTTTAAAAGGAGTGATTATTTCTGACCTTCAGACCTTTAAAAGATGATGAAGTGTAAACAAATGATGATGGTGCAAGGCCTGAACACACTCTCAAAACTTGTAAATGTTATTAATGAAAGCATGTTGATCCCCACTTGGCTCTTCTTCAGGTTAAAAGGAAAAATGCCAGATTTACACTAATTACCCTATTTGTACACACCGAAGGCTGAACAGTGGGAGGGGGTGAGGATACGATCACAGAATATATGCCAAATTTTTAATGTTTCCTGCAGATAATAATGTTTGTCATAAGCCTCCGATTTTAATGTTATGTTAATGACTCAATTTTGGCTGCATTTTCGAAAAACTGAGAAATGTTGGTACTTGCAGGACTCCCATGTACCTTATTAGTCCATCCACCATCAGACTCCTTAACAGCTGATAGGAGTCTACAATAGCCATACTGACTGTTTACAGTGTTTACACTTTCAACTGTGATACTGTTTATGCACCTTATATACATATATTTACACCATAATGATTCTCTCTGACACTTTATGCACCTTATATATCATACTGCTTATCAGATATCACACTGCTGTCTCTGACCGCTCATACTGTTTATCTCTGATAATTTTGCACATTAACATCTCACTTATCTCAGGCAGTTTTGCACATGCTGTATGCCATTTACCTGACAATTTGCACAATTACCAGGTGTTGCACATTATGTAAATATATATTTTTCTCCTAGTAATAGTAGTTTATATTTTTCTCTTTTTCTTTCTTCTATTGTGGTATTCAGTGTGGACGGCAAAGTCAGATTTTCATTGTACAGAGAAGCCTGTTTCTTTACTGTACACATGACAGTAAACGCTTTGAATTTTTGAATCTTGAATCTTAGTCAAGTGATGTTTGGTCTTGTGTAAACATTGCGATGGCGGAGACTAAATTGAGGTGTAATAGGCTCAACCATGGGCGTTTCTAGGCCATTTTTGGGGGTGCTGAAGCACCCCTAAATTGATTCCCAGCACCCCTAAAATATTTGTAGGTTGCTGAAATTTTTCTTTTTTCTTGTTTACTTTATGTCCATTCTTAACATGCTAGAAAAATGTCAAAGCCATACACACTACGTAGTTGAAATGTAATATTTTAACAAGAAAAATTCAGGAAGATATTTTTTTAAAAAAAAGGGAATGGTCAAATCGATTTCATCTTTCTCGTGCCTCTGGGCTACCGTAGGCTCCTCCTCCTATCTGTGACAGCAGTCTGTCACAGAAGTCTGTAATGACCGGACTTCACATCTGTTCATGAACCCGCAGTGGTGATACGAGTGTAAGCCGTGGTTTCCGGATCCTGCAGTTCACATATAACTGCATGGGGATCACTCATCTTCCGTTGTCCTGGATCTGTACCGTACTGTCTTCTTCTGATCTGGGTCTCGGGGTCATCAGCCTCAGCAGAGGAGCCCACACAGCCCTGTGCCCACACACATCCACCAGCGCCAGGGATAGAGTCCCTCCAGCGTGTCCTGGGTCAGTCTGTTCCACGCATGGATCATCCAATTTAAATAGAACTGCATGGGGATCACTCATATTACGTGGTCCATGCACGCACGACTGATGCCTGACTTACACTGGTATCACTTCTGTGGGCCCAGATACCCCAAAAAGAAAAAAAAAACAAAAAAACAAAAAACTTAATTTATTTCTCTTGCTTGCTAAAATTTTTCATTCACAAATCTAAGTTCTGTAACACAAAACCAAATAGTATTTATTTTTTGAAACATGTTGAACTTTATTTAAAGCTGTTAGATAAATTTGGAAACAAACAGGCTCTAAAAACCATCAGTATTTGCTCTGATTTGGACAATGTATTGTAGTGTTTTCCCCCTGGTGAACTTGTTATTTTCTTGTTGTATACATTGTTTGTGTACTCTACTTTATTCAATAAAGATTTAATGGAAAAAAAAATAAAAAATAAACCTCTGTTGGCCCATCATGTGATACCATCACAGATTTGAGGTTGTCTGTTGTCTTTTGTAGTTTTACCCAAAAATCAAAATCGAAAATCGAGTTTTTAGAGGAAACAATCATGATTTTATTTTTTGTAGACAGGAATGTACAACTGTTTTTTTGTTTTTTGTTTTTTTCTTAAAAAAAGACAAAACAAAACAAAAAAGAGCCAGATTCAGGTAAGAGTGTAAGATCAACTTGTGTAACTTCATTTTCCACAGCAACCAAATATTCTATTACAGTGATGTCGTAAGTTGAATAAATATACCAGTTTATATCTCTTATTAGATATAAAACACATTGTTTGGTTATTTGCCTTTTGGTTAAAGCACAAAGAGAGAGAGGGGAGCAGAGAGACACTGAACATATACACTGGTCTACAATTTTTTACAAATTATCTGCCACAGAGATTAAATGTGCTAAATGTTACATATTTTAATCAGATTAATTGGAAAACAAATGACCAAAGTGCTGGTTTGCTGATGTTTTGATGGTATATGATAAAGTGTTATTCTACATATCTATTGGTTTATGTCCATTTATCCAACAGATGTCTAAATGTTCCACTGATAGAACCTGTACAGTGAATGTATTGTCATGTGCAGACAGTGTTTGAAGTAGATCTGGTAGCTCTGAGACTAATATTCCTCTGGAGTTAAACCCATTCTCATGTCTATGTCTATGTCTATGTCTATGTCTGTCTATGTATATGTCTATGTATATGTACATGTCTATGTCTATGTATATGTTGAGGAGCTGTATCAAAATGGAGGATTGTCTTCCACCAGAAATTAGAGTTAGGGTATATTTCTTTTATGATTCCAATCCATTCCTCTTTTACTGTGGATCAGCATTTAAATGACTTTTATCAGATTTGATGGTTTAGTCACAGAGTTTCTCATACCCAAAAAATGTTGCGCTTTTCTTTCACAAATGTGGGAATGATGGTCTGAAATTGCGTTAAAATGTACTAAACAGTGAAATTTCTCTTGCCTGGCCAGGCAGCACTCTGGGTGCTCAGCACCCCTAAACCTCTGATCCTAGAATCGCCCCTGGGCTCAACAGAACTAAACTTTGTAACCAGTGACATTTGGAGCAGGTTTATCATCTTTACATTCATGCTTGAGTCCTGAAAGTGCTGTGTCTCACTGGATCTGACTTAGCAACCCAGAAAAAAGATTAAAAAAATAAGTTAAATTGGCTGCATGTTACAAAAAATTGGCACCATAAGGTAATTTTTTAGTCCTTAATGAGGGTACTTCCTCATGTTTCTTTAAACGTTTAAGGAACCACATACCCACTCATTTTATTAACTCCCTTCAAACATAATCATGGAGAAATGAACAAAACCTTCACTAAATGATGATACGAAGAGAAGGACACAGGACAAGTGTATATCATAATAATTTAAATATATTTTCATTTCAGAGATATTTTGCTAAAATTAACATGTTAAAACTTAATTATTTTTGTTGAGTACTTTTAAGTGGCTACCAGTGCTGACTCATATCATCTTTATGAATCATTAAATTGAGGTATTTTATGATGATTACATCCCACATGTCTTGGTTATGACCTGTGTGCAATAATTTCACCCCCAAAGGATTCATTCATTCATTATTTATTTGTTTTGAACAGAAGAAAAAATTAAACATCTTTTGTGTACAAGGAGCTAATGGCAGAGCAAATACATTAATAAACAAAGGTGATCAAGACAACATAGCAATTGCCCTGTACACTAGTAATAACAAAACAAACTTAATATGTACTGCTCAAAAAGGAGTGGGAAGAAGAAAACTTATTAAATCCCACCCCCATCTCACATTTATACAACATAACACATTACTTTTGCTTCCTTAATGATATAGTAACATCTGTTTAGAGTCCTAATAATGTAAATAACGATATAAAACAGATTAGGAAAACTGATGTATTTTACACTTGGTAACTATCTAAATGAGTCTGCATAACTTATAATACAATATATTTAAACAATAATCACATACCAACAATTGTAATGGAAGTGACACACGCCAACATGGTAAACAACAACAAGGACACACCAACAAAGGTAAGAAAGAGCCAAGGATGGAATGGCTCCACCCTCCCTGTACTGTGACCAGACCATCCATTTGTAAAGTGATTTAAAACTGTGGATGTTTTGGCATTTATGATGTTAAAGCTTTGGTTCAATAGTGTAACACTGAGGAGCAATAAATTCAGTCAACGTAAAATTCATGCTTTGTTGATATGAAACATGTACTGTATCTGTACATAAGTCAAATGTCCAAGTCAGAGTTATCACTTCAGCATCAGCCATTTGTTCCTGTTTGAAATGAGTGATTGTTTCTGAGTGTGACGCCAGGACATCTTTCTTTCAACCATGACCTCCCTGAGACCTTTAACAAGAAGATGCCTGAACATGACTAAACCCATATGAATAATCTCCGTGCAGGTCTTTTACAAGTCCCTGACACCGGAGCCGTTTTGTCATTTAGTTGTGAGGACTTTGCCGTCTCAAATATCTGCAGTTATAATTCTCTCCTCCAAAGAGTTGCTCATAAATCTGGTCAGGGCTGCGGTGATGGCTCTGTGAGTTTTCTCTCTCTGCTGCAGGGTGGCCGGCGTGTCAGACAAATTGCTGTGTCCTGTGTCAGGCCATAACTGAAGTGTCTTTGAGAAACAGGCTGAATCTGCTTCAGGATGTGCAGGTTCTTCTCTGTAAAAACAAATAGGGAAAGAGAAGGACTGTAGAATCGATAAAGTATCTCATTATTATGAGCTGTTCTTTATTAAATATTCGCTAGATGCTCTTTGCTTCAAGGACAAAATCTTTCCACTCTTGCATTTTGTGTGTGCGTAGTGAATAGTCCATTGTTAATTTATCCCAGCAATACAGCACAATGGTAAAACTGGGAATTGTAGGTGACAAAAGATAATAATCAATAATAGCCTTAATGAAAGGATTCTTGCAAACACAACAATAATGGAGTCTTTGATAAATGCCAATAAAACTGAACAGTCCACAACAAAAACAGAACTATAAATAATTTATTGTACTGCCAATAATGAGCTCTTGTGTGAACGGCTGAATAGTACTCAGCATATTGTTATAACCACTGAAATGCTCAGTGCTAATTAAAAAATGGAGGACATCTATGAATATTGATGTTGTTTTTTGTTTACTTTTGTAATGTATTTTCATTCCTTAAACACAAAACATCTGCTAATCTCACATTTCAAGATGATGCTATAAAGTGGAAACAAAGCACAAGGCTTGTTTTATACTTACACTGCATCCCCGATTTATGGTTTTGTTGAAAAATCTGTAGAGAGGATTTATTTGTCATCATTAGCTGAGGGGAGACTAAAGAAGTGAAATAAAACAGTGAATAAAAAGTGCAGCCACACAGCAGAGGTCACAGACTCAGAGGTGTTGTGTCCGAGACATTAGTAATTTAATAATAGTAAATCATTAACATGGCATCCATAACAGAATGATTTACTTACAGAGTACAGACAAAGCCACTGGTTTCTTTTCTTTTCTTTTCTTTTCTTTTCTTTTCTTTTCTTTTCTTTTCTTTTCTTTTCTTTACTCCTATGTCTACATTGTGTAAGATTAAGGTGGATCTAATTGTAGGTATAGAATCTGATATTAATAATTACGTTTTCATTCACGAATAATCACATGAGAAGCAGAAGTGTTGTTTGTTTTACACATTAGAATAAAGAGTTTCATTGACTCCACTATACAGTCACTCAGAACAGACTTCTTCCTCATCTTTTCTTTGTTTTATTGTTGGTTTCATCCAGTTTTAATGCTCATCACAGTCATCTACTATGTTTCAATATGGACCAGAGTTAATATCGTCTGAACTAAAAATTCCAAAATGGAAATAACATTCACTGACTGTAATGAGGGGCCACCACAGGTGAGCGTTTGGGGATTCTTGGCTGGTATATTATGCACTTAACCTTTGAAAGCTGCAGAGTTTGATAGCTTTTTAACATATTGGGCAAAAACTCCTTAACCTTTCAGAATACTGTAATTTCCAATGGTCTGAGATGACATGAGACTGCTGCATCTAATGTGTGCTTATGTTTTCAGCTGTAGAAAATCTACAATGTGATGCAGATTTGAGTTAATAACAGTTTTTTTTTTTCAGACAGGTAGGGGATAAATATGTGACTGACAGCTGTCATTACTCATCCCCAACCAAATTCAACCACAGAAAAACTGGACTTGATTCTACTGTTCATGAAAAAGTGGCTTCATGTTTCGATAACAGAATGAATCATCACAACATCTGGTCATATATCTTTGTATTTACACTTTTCTTTTAGGCTGAGAGAGGAGAACCACAGATGGAAGATATGTAAATCTAGTTTTTTGCTCCTGCAGCTTTATGTCTTTTACTGTTGAGGGTGTGAAACATTTAAATGAATGTATTTGTTGAAATGGAACATGGTATTGCAGAAATGTTAACTACTTTTTCATTAGTGTATGACCACCTTAAATTAAGAATTGTATTTTCATTACCTTCATTACCTTCATTACCTTTTTGTATGGGGGAGCAGTCCACTAGTCAACACAGACTTCTTCATTCTCTCTTTGTTTTCAATCCAGTGTTAAAGAAAAGTGTATCAACAACAACTGTGGACTGAGATGCTTTCATATTTAATATATTTTAGCTGCAGGGAAATATGAGGTGACAGGTTTCAATCTGCATTTTCACTGCTGGACTTTATTAAATATTACACACTGAACCTTTACCTTCTTAAAGTGTTTATTGTCATATGCACAGCATGGAAATATGTTTCCCTGTACAATGACATTTTTTCTTTTCTGCCAACATAAAAATCAAGTATAGGACAAAATAAAACAAAACTAAGCAGCATGTGGAAAAATAAATGTGTATATGTATGTGAAAACTATAGAAAAGTAACATTTTTCACGTAGTTTTTTTCTTTATTAGTGTCTCAAATCTGATCAAGTTTGACTACTTTTATTCTAGTAGCGTTTTACTTGTTGACCAGTGTTATATGTTATCAAACTCAGTGCAGCAGCACACATCTTTCAAGGCTAAAAGCTTATATATCATGCTTATTTTATCGAAGTGGCTATTGCCACAGTACTGTGGGACTACTTTCTCATTAGTCTATTACCACAGAGCCAATCGGCGCCCTCATTATATCATGTGTAAACTGGTAAACTGTAACCTGTCACCCTGCTGCCACAGTACTGTGGCAATAAGCGTTGCACATGCCATGGGCCTTTCCGGTAACAGGAAAAGGCTAAGGTACCAGTTACCAGAAGCTGGTTTGTGTGCCTGTTCACACTTTCAGTATCAGCATGCAGGCAAACATGAAATGTGGTGACTGTTTTGCCTCATATAAAGAATTTGCCCAGGTTTTTGATGAATATTAATCAGCCACTGGGACAACGTTCAGAGAGCAGAATTTGGATCATCTGATTGGCTCTGTGGCAATAGACAAACTGATATTTTGTGCCACAGTACTGTGGCAGTAGCCAGTGCCTTACTTTATTTACAGAGAAGCTAAACTGGCATTGTAATCTATGTTAAAGGTCATGCTTGTGTCCTGACAACAATAGTCATTCACAAACAATGCAAAGGTCCAGCAGTTATATGTGGGCACAAAAGATGCTTCAATACTCTTCAGTGTAAATGAGTTTTGTTGTTGATTTTGTGTCGTGGAAAGCCTTTTAAGTTCTTTGTATCACAGTGATGGCTGAAAGCCGCACATCAGTAGCATCTCGGGTTATTTTAGAGGAGAGCTGAATGCAGAACAAAAGTCCTGCTGCTCCATCTGCTCTCAGCATTTTATTCTAAATAGAGTCCTTCATCACATAAAACGTCAGTGACCTTTAATACAGATCTGCCCAAGAGTTGACATTGAGTGCTTGTTCAAGAATTCATGCAATAAAATATCATTTTGAAGCTACTGAGCAAAATTCGAGGCAATCTCACAGTTCAAAAAGTCACAAAAGTGGCTCCACTTCTACAGGAAATAGAGCTCTACAACAGTTTTTATGTTTTTATGACTGCTTAATGTCTTCTGCCACATTGGGGGCTCATTTCCCAACTAATGTGTTTGCATTTATTACATTCTTATGCATGCAATTAAAAAGATGCAATTATCAAAACGCAGTGTAAAGTAGGTAAATTGAACCCATAAATTTTCTCTTTTAGTTTTATTTTTCATGTATCAATATGCTTTCTTTTCCTTCCACACCTCTTCAGATGTGTTTCTGTAACACGTTGCTGCTGCTGAGCTTCACATTAAGTGTTAATATCAGTTAAAATCTAATGACTAAAAGCCTAGAGGTCATTTTCCTTGAGGACAAACCTCATTAACTCCAGTTTCCCTGGACTGTGATTTTAAATGACACATTCAGCGATAATTACCTGAAAAAACCCTGCCCTTACCCATTTTAAATCAATAGGGACAGAATCTGAAGGGATAAATGAAAGACTCAGGAGGAGACTAGTGATAAATAACTCAGTGTTTGTCTTACCATGCAGCTGCATATACATTTAAAAAAGGATGTAAATACACATACCAATACAGATTAACTTGACTGATCCCCAGGATATGACCAAATATCAAACTTAATTAAGCAATTAGTGTATCTTGATTATTTATCTTGAAGTGTGACTGCAGCACATGTCACTGACGTTTAATTCATTGCACATTTAGCACAAATGGTAACATAATGTGCAGTGGATTAGGTGTAACTACTTCCACGTGACAGTGTATGAATTAAGTGTAACTAATTATGATAGTTATAGAAAAAATAGGAAATTACATTACAGATAGTATCAAAAATGTTAGTTATTATAATAACTTAACAACATGTAGTGTGAAGTTAAAAAAAAAGTCCCCTAAGCAAATTGTTCAGATCCTTCCAAAGGATAATTGCAAAAGTGATGGATGGGTTTCGGCTGCAAAAATTTCTTAAACTGATGCAGTGAGTGGTTTCTGATTTATTAAACAACCATCATTTTGATAGAGAGCATAAAGACTGGACTGTTTAACTGGAGAAAGGTCATGAGATCTGACTGACCCTGTTCCAGAGTGATAAGTCCATCAGGGTGAGATGAGAGGTGGATGAAGTGATTACCCATCATGCCTAGTGCCCACAGTATAAGCCTAGGGGGGCAGAGCTATGATCTGGGTGTTGATTTTAGTTGGTCAGGTAACATAATGTGCCCAAATAAAGGAGGTCAGCTGAACCTGAATATAATGAATGACCAGGTCTGAATATTGGTGGATGTTTTTTTTTTGATGACACATGATTATTAAAAGATGAAAACAAGGATCAGGCTCAAATTGTTAAAGAGTGGTTCAGGGAGCACGAGGCATCATTTTCACACATAGATTCCACTACAGAGTCCAGACTTGAACCCTATTAAGAATCTTTGGGATGCGCATTGTATTCATTTTAGTCTTTTTTGTACTTATTTGTCTGTTTAGTTATTTATTTCAACTTATTTATTTATCTACTTATTATTTACGTATTTTGTGTTAAGCTTCATTCAATTGCACATGAGGACTATGGGTTCGGGAGGGAAGGAGGGCATTCATTTCTGTTTATCTATGTTCTATGTTCAAATGTAAAAAAAAAAAAAGTACTTGTACTCTTTTATAATTCCAGGCCCACTTTTCATAAATAAAGTTTACAAAAAAAAAAAAAAATCTTTGGGATGTGTGTTAGAGGACTCTCCCATCATCACTAAAAACTACTGATTGAAAATTAATGCAACTCTGAACAAAAATAAATGTTATTTTTATTGTCACAAAAGCTCTGCTGACATCAGCTAAAAAAGCCATGACAAAATGTTGGCTACAGAAGGAACCACCCGCAATGGGCCTTTTTATTTCTATCATAGAGAACATTAAACTGATGGAACGCTTGACTTTCCCCCTGTGGCTCCAGGAGGAACTGGGAAAAAGGCACTGGAGAAAATGGACGGACTTTACAAACAGTGACAGTACTAATTAAAAATGGTTGATGTTGTATGTATGTTTGATGTTATAATTACCATCCCTAGACCTCACTTTCACATTCTTGTTTTGTAAAACTAAAATATTTATGAATACAAATGATCAAAAAAACAAAAGCACTGTGTGACATAATCAATGCTACAGTCAGTGTGTGTTGTAATCAACACTGTAGGCAGTCCAACAAAATACTGTGTGATGTTTTTCTATGGCTGTGCAGTGCAGATGGGCATGTTTATAGCACGATATACCATACATTCTATGATTTGTGGTAAAAAAGAAAAATTTTCCTGTAGTAGCTACTCAAAATATCAGTCTCGAGACAACTTTCTGAAGGTCTAATAGTGGATTTTACGCTAAGACCAGTGAGTGAATGAGTGTATCTGTAAACAACCTGCATATTGTGAGATTTAACATCATTACTGTGATTTGATGTAAAACCAGCCTCAAATACAACCAATAATTTCTGTAGGAGTTCATCTGTAAGACCACAACCCCAAAAAATCACATATTACTGTGTAAATTCCACAGTGCCATGGTTGGTGTGACTAACAATCCTGCTTGTGTTTTTTGAGCATCGCCTCCCTGTGGCTCGCATCTGCTCCCTTTCCATGAAAGTTTAATCAGCTCAGAGATGATTGTTATTTTTGTGTTATGGTAAGAAAATTAACTGGTTTAGCCACAGCAAATGATATCGACCCATGTTGAGTATGACTATTTGGTAAACTTGTCTGTGTAATGCTTCATCTAGACTTGGTCTTGATTTAGCTGGCTTTGACTCCAACAGTGAAAATTTAAGAAATTTTAATAAATTCAGTGTTGTGACGTTTATACTATAAGTTTTAGGACTTTATTACCCAGTTAATACAAGTAATCATAAAGCATTAAAAAGTTACATGATATTAATGAATAAATTGAAGTAGTTATGTTAGATAGTTTATGTTTTTACCAGGCTAACTAACCTATTGAAATTCTGAAGCACCCTTCACAATGTTGCTACTGTCCTTCACTCATTTCTGTTTTGCAGGTGGAATTATGACAAAAACTCCTTTTACAGCATCATAAATCCGCAACATTTATTTTCACTTTTTACACAGTAAACGTGCATATCAATAAAACTGAAAGGATCATATAAATACCTCTACTGTAATACTGTTACAATAAATATGGCTCTACAGATTCTAGGTTAATTTAAAAAAAGAAACAAAAAAAACAAATAAATAAATAAATAACTGGAATATTAACTGCTGTGCAACACAAGGAGACACTCTGAGGAAGTTCTGTACATGTCTTCTCTTCAAGCACGTTTTAACCTCAACTGATGGAGTGGATGGTTTCGTATTGTGCTATTGTAAAGACCGAACCAGAAAGTGTCCCTTTGCTCTCTGCGGCGTTTCTTCTACAGGTGATGTTGAAAAATGTTCACAGTGTCAGCGTGACCGATAAGGAAAGAGGCGTCCCTCTGGTATTCAAACATCTGTACTGTTTCTGGAACGCCGATGAAATGGCGTCGTGACTTTCACCGATTTGTGCTGGAGAGCAGAGGAGCACGCACACAAACACAAACCAGTCTCACACACACACACACACACACACACACACACACACACACACACCAACCAACCACACACAAAATAAAACATGAATGTGCTTAAACAATTTACACGTCATAGTACAATTTCAAGCAGGAACTCTGCTGTGTGTTGTAATGCCTGCTGTAAAAAAGGTGTCTTTAACCCTGGCTGTGTCAGAAATCCTTGGGGGAAGGGCACCAGGCAGTGAAAGATTATGATACAGCTGTGATTTACATGTACAGAAACACATCAACACATCAACAGCCATGTCAAAATATTACATACAGTACTTTAAAATAGATTACCAAGAAACTCTTAATCTGATGCGTGCAAAAATAAACACAGCTACTCTTTCACAAAACTCCCACGCACAATGTTCATCTTTTACATGATATACAATGAATAATTAATGTTTAGATTGAGTTATAAATATCAAGACACAAATATGTTTGCCTCCGTAATGTCTTTCCTCATACGTAAAATGTCAACCCATGCACCACGTTTACTTGTTCACCCTTCAAAGTACAAGAAATCTTTTTGATACTTGCTGTAATCTTTCTTTACACTGAAAAACTAAAAAAACTGTCCACACAGATGGAGGACGTGATGCCAGTAGCTCTATGTGTCAAGCGACAAAAGGTTTGACGAGAAAAAGGGCTTGTTTAATCTGATAATGACTATAAGTTACACTGAAAAGGAAGAGAAGTGGAGAAGATCTTAAACGTGAGTGGCTAAAGCTATCCTTCACAGCATAGTGGGTGGTAGTAAAGTTCAAAAGTCCAAAGATTCAAAGTCAATCCGATATTGTGCAGTATTAATAATAACTAATGATATAAATATCTATAAACCTTTGTGAAAATAGACAAAAACAGAGAGAAAACACGTTCAGGAAACTGTAAAAACAACAAGAAGAGCTGGGCGTGTCCATTTCCCTCTGCCTCAGAAGCCAGGCACGTGGCAGTAGGCCTCCAAAGAAGCCAACAGGATGTAGATGAACCACAGGGAGAGGAACAGGAAGAAGGTGAGGAGCTTGGCTGTCCGTGGGCCCCCGAGCTCTCCGCCAGAAATGCTCGGACGCCTGCGGTAGAGCAGCACCAGCACGCACACCACCGCCATGATGGTGAAGAGGGTGACGGAGAAGGCCAGCGAGCCGGGGTTCACCTTGAATGTCTTGCCCTTTGTGTGCCAGTAAACGGAAGCGATGGTCCACGCCACCCCGATGCCCAGGAACACGTTCACGGCGTTGCTGCCCGTCACGTTCCCGATGGAGGCGTCGGCGTATTGGTCCTGGATGGCAGCCACTTTACTCGCAAAAGTGTCTGCAACAACACAACCAAGAGTCACACAGACACTACACTTAAAAGGGAATTCATGGCAATTTTGCAGAACCTCCTAAGACCCAGCTGTGGGTTTTCTGTCTGCATTTGTGGCCAAGAGTTTCACAACTTTATACAAAAAAAAAAAAGAAAAGAAAACTGTCCACCACAAAGGACATTCCATAAAAATTAAAAAAACTGCATCTGAAAAAACTGTTGCATCATGATGTCTCCAATATAGCAGGGGTGTCAAACTCAGATCCTCAAGGGCCAGTATCCTGCATTTTTCAGATGTTTCCCTCTTCCAACACACCTGATTCAAATGATGAGCCTATCATCCAACTCTGCAGAAGCCTGATAACAACCGCTGGGTGTGCTGGAAGAGGGAAACATCTAAAACATGCAGGATACCGGCCCTCGAGGACCGGAGTTTGACACCTGTGCAATATAGGCACTTATTTAATAAAAAACAAAAAAAGCTTGTACTTTGCTGACATTTCCTGGGTCTCAGGAGGTTAATATGAGTAAATATTCACTTAAGTGCAAACCGTGCAATAATCAGTGCAATAAACCATGTGCAAAGCTGTAAATTGTATATAGCTTTTTTGATTTTTGATTTGTCTTTATTTTTGATTTTGCGCTTCTTTTGCTCTTGTGTGCTTTTGTACTTTGCGGCTGTGAATCTGGAATTTCCCCTTGTGGGACTAATAAAGGCAAATCTTATCTTATCTTATCTTATCTTATCTTATCTTATCTTATCTTATCTTATCTTATCTTATCTTATCTTAAGTACAACTCTAGAAAATAAGAACAGAATACAATAATCTGTAAATCTCTTAAGCCTATTTTCTATTCACAACATAACATAGAAAACATATCAAATGCTTAAACTAAGAAAGTGGACAGCGTTAAGAAGAAATTCAATCTCCAAAGGTCACAGCATCCAGTACTGATTTCCAGCCTTGTCTTTTGCACACAGGGATTTATCCATGATTCTTGTGATTATATTATGTACTGTAGATGACAAAATATTTCCCACAATTTTATGACAATTTCATTATACTGAAATTGCTCCACAATTTATAGAGGCAATTTTTTTGCAGATTGGTGAACATCCGCCCATCTTTATATCCTCAGATATCTATTTTATACACATTCATATCGCTGACCTCTGCCAGTTCACCTAATGAATTGGTTTACTAGTCTTTTGTTGCCTCCATCCCAACTTTTGCAATACATGTTTCTGCCATGTTGCTGAAATCTAATCCTTCAGTGCACATTCAGGAATGGTTTAGACTGGGTGTGCACAGGGTTTTATTAGTTTGAACACTGCTAATGCTAATGCTAATTATAATGCTAATGCTAGATCAGGGGTCGGCAACCTTAAACACTCAAAGAGCCATATGGACCCATTTCCCACAGAAAAGAAAACACCACAAAACCCTTTTGACAATTAAAATGAACATATGACTGTATACATCATTTTTTACCTTGTATTTAAAAAAGTAAAAATAAAAACTGTAGTGTGTTGCATTTATGAAATCAATGAACTGTTGTGGAGAAAACCAAATTTAATTTCTGTATGCAATAAAAACATTTTGAACTTCAAAAAAAAAAAAAAAAGACACTGGGTTGAAGGTTGCTTTCCAATAAAGTACTCATTGTCTATTTGAGTCCTCCTCATCCAGTCTTCATGAAAGAAAAAGCAAAATTAAAACTATCATGTAAACAAAAAATTACATCTGTTTCTATGTGTCATCCTTTTATCTCATGTCTGGAGCATGCAGTCAGCTGTCAGCCTAAATAAAAAAGGACTATTTCACAGAACAATGTCAAAATAACAGCCTATTACAATATTTCTTTTATGTGGCTAATGTGATTTTTGCTCCTGAACTTCTTTTTCAGTTTTGTCCGGTCTGGGAAAGTTTTCAGTCTGACTCTATTTGTAATTCTGAGCAAGAACATCTTCATCCCCAACAGTATCTTCAAGATTAGCTATCCAGTGTTTCATCTTAGACACCTGTATATCTGTGTCGGTTAGTTCCATCTGAAGATCAGGTTGCCGACCTCTGTCCTAAATGGATGTGTAATATGCAAACACTGAATATTCCTATGGGGATAATAAGGTAAATTAACTTTAACCTTAACCTTAACCTTAAATGTGTCCTGTGACAGACTGAAGGACTGAACACTCAGCTGACATCCTCTGAGTCAGTTACATTGAAGTGTTTTAAGGACACCTGCAACTTTCACAAAGCTCTCACAGATATACGTATTATGAGTGATAGTGGAGTTCTGTCAGACATACAAAAACAACCTTTATTCTCTGCAGTTTGTAATATCTGATAGAATTAATGTACATACATTATAGCTGTAGTGCTCAATATTTTTCGGCATTATTGAACAAACATTCCATAATTACTGTTCAGCATATTTTAATTAAAGAGATCTGATAATAAACACAATTTCTACCAACTTTGTGACTGTAGGAAATCTACTTTGAGACTCAGATGTTAGATAATCACAGGTGTTTTCAGACATTTAGGGGGTTAACTATGGGACTGACAGATGTACAGGGTGTCCCATAAGTCTCCATACATAGGAGACATAATACATTCCATACATATATGGTTCTAACATGTATTTCTTTATATTTCTTCTTTATAGTTCTTCAGCAGTGGAGGACACACGTTGAAATGTGTTCCCAACAAAATGGCAGTCATTTATATTGTATAAATAAAAATGGTTTATGTCAAGAAATGTTTATTTTTCCTATGTATGGAGACTTATGGGACACCCTGTATTTACTTATTGATGATTGGATTCAGTCACATATGACTCTGAAGGGTCAGATCAAGGAAAAGTGAACATGTGCTAATGCTAATGGTTTTAAACCTGCCAAAGACACTGAACCAGTAAACATTCAGTATGTGTTCATTGAAGTTGAGACACCAATAACATCCTCCTCAACCAGAACCAGTCTGCTGAAGTTAACAAGGGCTGATTTAAAGAATGTGCTGCAGAAATTCAGACATTTATAAGGTTAAAATCATGAGACTGAACATGAGCAATTAAAAAACTGTGTGAGCCAATCACGTGTCGTATGATAAACATTTGAAACATGAAGCATAGTTGGAAGCTTAATGTTTTGTTATTGTATACTGTTCACTATTTCATCAAAATTATGACCAAAGTATATTTATTGTTATATTTACTTTTTATTAGAGGTGTCAAAATTAACGCTTTAACACAAATTAATCCATCATCATGATTAATTTGATTAAATATTTTAACACAATTAACCCATCTGCAGAGACAAAATGACTCTGAATGTCTCTGCCAACGCATTTGGGGCAGTTTGTCCAAGTAGAGTTAGCGTTGCGCATGAACAAATGGGCAGTTGAACCAGTAGTGACAGGCAGCAGAACCAACCCATAAAGATGGAGGATGTTAAACGGTATATTGGTCCTCTGGATGGAAATATGAGGACAATAAAACCCAAGACAGAACCGTTGTTTCAAGTTGTTTTGTTGAAACTGTTGAAGGTGTTTAATAAATACGTTAAGTGCATATATAGTCCCTTCTTTCTTGAGTCTGTTTGGTCATGCAAAATGAAACGTGATTAATAATTAAAAATGAATGATATTTAATCATGATTAATCAAAATTAATCCACAGCAACCTTGTGATTAATCTGATTCAAAATTTAAATCATTTGACAGCACTACTTTTTATATATAGTAAATAAAAGTGATCAAGGATTTGTGAATGTTTATTGAGTATTTAAGTCCTCCATTAAATGTTGGCTATTAGGTCAGCAGCTACGTGACCAAGTGCCTTGCAACTATGTAACTGAGTGTTTTTGCTCTCATTTATAAGGCAATCAATATTTAGCTACAAAAACTGGCAATCTTGTAGATAAACATGTTATCTAAAATACCAATGTCCATTTAGAACAATAGTTGAACAAGAACAGCATGTTATCCACTTTTGTGTAAACCCTAAAAAGTAGATGTACTTTTTCGGTGGCTACGCGACTGAGCGTGTTTTTTGTCATTTTCACATAATAGGGCTAACTCAGGCAAAATATAAAATAAACTTATTTGTGTCATTTAGGTAAAAAGTTACAGGTCATTGAACAGTAATTTTGTGCCTACATGACCGCTTGACCTGACCCTGAAATATTATCAGATAATCTGTGTTTATATTTATTTTTTAATTTGGACTAAGAGGAGAAAGCTGCAGCAGGGAGGTGCAAGGTGTGTATTGTAAATGTCTTGTTTTTTCCCCCCTAATTTTTCTCCCACCACTTTAAGATTCAGTCAACACTCGAGCATATGTCAAACAGGGGGCAACTGAAACCAGCAAAATGATCAAACCCATATTTAACATGTACTCTTTGATTCACAGCATCAAGTCATACGCTAACAGAAAAAAAATGTTCAATCTTAAACACTGAATTAAATTTGAAACAAAGTTAGCCTGTGAAACCTTGAAATGAAACCTCGTGTTAGGTTTCAGCCTATAAATGAGACTGTTGATTTGCATATATATATATATATATATATATATATATATATATATATATATATATATATATGTGTGTCTGTGTGTGTGTGTATAAAATTTTCTGTGTGTGGGGTTGAACCGTGGTTTGCGGGTGATTTACAAAGATTGCTTCCTCAAATTACAACAGGTGCAAAGTCTTGGAGACCGCCCTATTTAAATGAGGATTTTGTGTGCACTACTGGAGACAATACGCTGTAGAAACTGCTGTGGGATACACCAGAACTAATGGGAACAGTGCACTGAAATGATCCATACGCACAGAAATGTAACGTTGGAGGAGTTCAGTTATAGAAGGTATTGCATGACTCATTCATTCTTTTATTTTTCATTTTAGATGTTGGGGGGGAATGGAGGTTGTTGGATTGACTGTCACGTAGACATGTTTTTGTCACAATGTAGCTTAATGTCGGTGCATTTTTTTTTTCAGATCAAGTGGAAAAGAATCATTCCAAAAATGTTCACACGAGGGTGAAAAATGCATTCTCTGCATCTCGTTTCATTAGTTCAGTGTCTCCTTTTTGTGGCAATAACCACTTCCATGTGTGCACAATTACGCATCCAAACCCTTTACACCTCTTTTGAGACGTGTTAAATATAGACGCAGTTTCTATAAGCAAAATTGCTTCCAGGTTTGATAAATCACTTTGCGTGTGCTAAATTTTTATTTTTTCCTCCCATTACACACACAATTGTGAGTAAACGCCCCATATTGTATATTCATTGTAGCAAACGTACTAACTGGATGCAGATGCACTATTTTGCACCTTTGAAAGATGTAACCCTTAGTGCGCGCTGTTAGTAAATCAGTTTATAAATTTTTTTGCATGTGCAATGACTTTGCACATGTTTTAAAACACACAAACCTTTAGTAGATCTGGCCCATAGCGGAGGAAGAAGTACAGTATTTGCCTCTGAGTGAAATAGATGCATGAAGTACTACAAACTGGTACACTCATATTTGTAATTAAATGCAGTACTTGAGTAAATTTACGCAGTTACTCTCCACTGCTTGCTGCCTACTTATCCAAATGAAGTTCCGCTAAAACTGTTCTTAAAACAAATGAATGGCTGTAATGTCCTCTTATTGCCTTCTAACCTACATAAGCCTCCATCCTAATGAATCTGCCACATTACAGAGGAGTCTGTGGAGCTTTCTCATCTAAACCTGTCAAAACCTTATTGTCATACAGCACAGTGAGCAGAGCCTCATTTGTGCTGCTCTGTGTGTTTAGGACATAGTGAAATGAAAATTAGGCAGCGGAGACAGAACAGCAACAGAAAATGTGTTTCTTTGTTGTAGCCTGTTATGTTCAGGATGGGAACTCAGGAGAGAATTAATCTGACAGCACAGGCAGAGGTTACACTGGTCTCCCTAAGAAGCTGCTCCTACTGTTCTGCTGAATCTCAAAGGAAACCCACGCAAAGAAAAACAATTCTGACGCCCACCTGGAACAGAGGTGCCGAGGGCCACGAACACCACGGCGGTGACCGAGTCTTTGAGTCCGATGGTGCAGCCGAAATGAGACGCCAAGTCCCCGGTCACCGCCGTCAGGACGCCAATGAGCGAGATGGACACAAAGAAGCAGGCCCAGCCGTTCCAGTACTCAGTGGGGGGGACAAAGGCGAACAGCACCTTCCAGAAAACTGTCAGGAAGTGCATAATGTAATCAAAGCAGGATGGCAAACGCTCCTCACCACTCTCCTCTTCATCATCATCACCTGTTGGAGACAGACAGGAGTTGGACAAAGGCCTGAGGAAGCTGAAGACAGACAAAGTATAATCTCCCTATTACTGTTTTTAACATACTCCGCGTGTGTTTGTAATATATTGCATTATTGCATTAACTGTCCCACTTAGATCATTAAACTCAAGTATTGTTCGATTCTCCAAACCCACATGTTTTCTTCTGCACAAGCTTTGTTCCATCATGGTTGAAACTGGATGTTTCAGCAAGATAATGAAACACATCCAGGACATGACATGTTGAAACTGTCAAGAATTTACTTTTGTCATTTTTTCTGAACAATAAACAAAGGTGTCCAAAATGTTTTCCCACTACTATAGGTGGGGAGAAACTACAAATAAAAATACTACACTAATAAGTAGAGTATCTGTATTTGTACTTTACTTGAATATTTATTTATCTGACTTTTTACTTTAACACCATCTGCATTTTCTCCTCTTTTGAAAACAGGCTTGTTATATTAGTTTTCATGCACTTCCTGGAAATTATTGTTGATTTTTATGATGATTCCCCTCATTTGTCATCTGTCTAGATGCAAAACTTCTTTACTTTCAAACTGATTTCACAATAAAAAAGATGAGACAACACAAACATTAGATCAACTCTTGATGTATCCATCAACATAAGCCAAAGAGGAAATGAAGTAACAGTTTGGAAATGAAGACGTAACCAAAAAACACCATTTTAAAGCTAATTTTGTTGATTCTGACCTAATGTTATAATGTATTTTAATTTATTTTAATTTGATCTACTTTGATTTGTGATCATTCTGAGATTCAACAATGAAAATGACAAAAAATTTCACAAAAAAACAACTGATGAAAAAAACTCAACTTTTACTTTTATACTGTACTTTGAGTACATTTCAGAGC
The DNA here is from genome assembly GCF_902148855.1 of Sphaeramia orbicularis. Lineage (NCBI taxonomy): Eukaryota > Metazoa > Chordata > Actinopteri > Kurtiformes > Apogonidae > Sphaeramia > Sphaeramia orbicularis. The sequence continues at coordinate 22,683,479 of NC_043970.1, read as the reverse complement.
CTGTACTCATTCATTGTTACTGTGGTAAAGAAGTGGAATAACTAAGAATACTTATAGAGTCTTTTTCTTACACAAGTATTTATACCTCTATTGGAATAAAGAAAGGTTTAGCACCTCTGGTTTTTAATTATATGTCCTATTATTATTATTAATTAGTCATCCTGATATTAAACTCTAAACACTTAGCATTAATGCCACCATTATTCACCCCAACCACATTACTTATTAGCATATGTGTTGCATGTTGGCTCTTTTTTAGTTGTCATTAAGCACTTATTAATACTTTATTCTGCAGCAGTCTTCTTCATTAACCTCCTGATTACTGCATTTGTGATGAAGTATAGAAGTTATTGTACATAATTTACACTATTAAAATGCTTTGCTCAGAAGTGGCCTTGTACAATAAAGTAAAGAAACTACAAGTGTTAATAGTGTCCAAATAACTCTTAATATAATCTGTGTTAAACGGTCCCATTTCTAAAGTGAGGTATTACTCATAAATAATTAAGCAACTTTAGAATAAGGAGCATATGGGTGAATTACTTCCAAACTACTAGTGAGTTAGTCATGAGAACACTTCACCTTATAGAATATATGTGTTAAAAAGACTTAGTTTAGCTTTATTTGGACATTATTAACACTTGTTACATAAATAGACCACATTTATTGACAGAGAATGACTCTTTTGGTATTACCACCCTCCTTTCTCAAATAGTAAATCTGGTTTTTGAGCCAACAAACAAGAAAAGCAGGTGAATATAAGAGAAATAATACCACACTATGAAGCCTAAAATGAGCAAAGCAACATTAATCAATTAATTAAAAAAGGTTTTTTTAATTGAAAGTTAATGAGAAAAAAGATTAAGAGATTAAAGTCATAATTTAGCAAGAAAAACCTAAACCCCCCCCCCCCCAAAAAAAAAAAAAAAAAAGATTTTCATGATTTTCAAATTTTCATGTTTTTGTCCTATGGAGTCCTCTGTAAACCACTGCTGCAGAATGTACATGCAGAATAAGACCTTAATAATTGCTTTACAGTGATGAATAAAGCACCCATATGCTTCTAATATTGACAATAATAAGCACTTCTTACCTTAATATGAAGTGTTAGTTTGAAATATCATTTTGCATCATGGAACAGCTGAAAATATTTTTGTTGAAATGATACAAAAATGTGGTGAGATATAAGTACTGTATAGATTTAAGGTTTTAAGATAAAGTGTTTGACACCTAGTCAAAACTTTCCTCCACCTCCACCATCTTTATACGATGACAAATGTATGAGTGCTCAACATTTCTAATAATTATATTAAATCTGTAGATGTAGCTGTGACTCACCGATTCATATATGTACATGTGGGCAGGAAGTGTACTTTCTATTTATATACACTCTCTGCACGCAAAGTGACTTCAAGCAGATAGAAAACGGTGTATTAAAATCCTCACACCTCTCTGGTGTACAAGTCAGCTTTTAGCTAAAATGGTCTGTGCGCTGGTGCAGAGCTAAAAGGTTCAGAAAGCCAAATGAATGGGCAAAATAAAAAGGTTCACAATTTTAGGTGCATCTACATAAATTCTTCAGAGCCATTAATTTCTCAAGCAGGGTTTTTTTTTTTTTTTTTTATGGTGAACCACATGAGGAATTCATGCATTTTTAATAAACGAACTGACTGGATTAAAGGGAGGCGGCAATCATGCACTGCCAAAATTATTTTAAAACGACCTGTTTTTGTAGACTGTCCCATTCATTACCTACTAAAATTTAGGCTTTTTTTGGGAAATTTCGCAAGGTCCAACAAAAATATTTGGATCTTATTCAAAAAGATATCAATAAAATAAATGAACTGTACAACAAACAGGCTGGGTGGAAGCAGCAGGTGTTGCAGCTCCAGCCTGAAGGCTTCGTCCTCCACCGGTCCCATTTCAGAGGGATGAACAGATGAGACATTTCAGGACGCTGCGACTCACCTGCGCTGACAGTGACGGCGCTAACAAACTGCTCCCTCCAGCTGCTGCTCCCCACCACCAGGGCCAGGTTGGTCTTCTTGATTAGTTTGTCCACGGTGCTCTGCGGACAGCCACAAAGACAAACACAGCCAGTGGGACAAGTCAGTTAGTTAGTGGTGCCTTTTTTGTGCATCAATATCCAGTATCAATATAATGCTCACACTCAGGAGACGGGGGACACTGATACCATGAATAAAAGAGCAATTAACTGCTTCTTTGTTGTACGTTTTGTGTACAGTGAGTCACCAAAGCAGGCTTAGACGAGCACAAAACCCCACTGTCCCCAAGGAAAACAGGCAGAAAAGCTGGAGCAGAATGTAAAATTCTTAAGCACATGAAACTGGAGCTTTGAATAACAGTTATATCATGTTACTGATCTTATAGGTTCTATTACAGGTAAGTGATACATCATCCCTGTGGATTATTCCAGATGCATAAAGCACTCTACTGACACCCATTACTTACATACATATCACAAATAATTCATCATCCACCCTGAGTTAGATAAAATATTAACTCTTAACTAAATATTTTGACATAACTGACATTTATGTCAAGAAACGTTTCATAATTAATGGAGGAAATTCAGTGGGAAAAAAAATGCTCCTCTGCTGTTATTAGTTTACCTTGAATTCATACGACTCCTCAATTACCACCTCCAGCTTTGTGTGCTCTCCCAGACAGGGGCAGCCCATCTTGGACACGTCCTCTGGTCCCACCGCCGTCTTGTTGTCATTTGTGTCTCCTTTGGCAGAGGATGAGCACAACAATCAGAAAATTTGGTCATGTATGAAAGACAGTAATCTTACCTGGATTTAACCTTTTCATGCATGAATTATGAGAACCTTAATCAGGATTTTTCCCCCCTGTTTTTATTCCTCTTTAGGCATGAAAAAAAAACAAAAAAACAACGCGATTGACAGCTTTTTATGAACCTATTTTTCATGGAGTTGCAAAAATGTCCACTCAAATGGATACGATACGTTTAATTTTTGAAGCCAACAAACGTGTATTTACTGATATATTGTGAAAACTATGAAATAAAAACACTTTTAATGCTGCTAATCTGATGTTTTCTCATTTTTAAACATACTCTAATACTAGTTATTACTCACTTCATGGAGATAACATACAAAAAAAAAACATTTTGTTAAAGAAAAAATGATAAGTCTAATAACAATTGATTTACACTGTTGGCTGATATGGAACTAAAACAAGAAAACTCATGAATATATAAGAGAACAGCTGTAGAATAGCTGTCCACTGTATTGACCACTATGCATGAAAGGGTTTATTGGACTCTATGTAGTATTGATATTCCACACACCTACCATGTAAACTCACTTCTGCCTGACATTTAAACCTAGTCATAAACATATTTACACTACGCACTTTATTGATATGTATGCACCTCCATATTACTGAAAAAATTGCGTTTTACTTTGCACCTTACTGTTTAATTCTGTTAGTCCAGACGTTCTACCAGTTCTTTTTTTTAATATTTCCAATTTATTGTGTATTGTGTGTTAGCTTTTGTATTTTATTTTATTTTATTCTGTCTGTCTGTCCATCTATCTACAGTTGCAGAAAAAATTATTAGACCACCTCTTGTTTTCTTCAATTTCTTGTTCCTTTTAATGGCTGGTACAAGGTTATTATCGTTAACGAAAACAAACGAAATGATGAAAACTAAAATTGAAAAAACATTTCCATTAACTGAAATAAATAAAAACTCTAATTAAAAGAAAAAAACAATAACTAATTGAAACTGTATTGTGAGCTTACAAAACTAACTAAAACGTATAAAAATTATGGATAAATTTCCCTTCATTTTCGTCTTTGTCAATGTCAATTGATATCAAATTGATTTATTTCACTCCAGCAGTTTTAGCTAGTGGCACCATACGACACTACACAGTCTGTCATGTCTGGTCACTGGTGGTTTCCAGTGGTCTTCTGGTCCCCACTCTACCTGGAACATACAGACTAAAGCTGGGACACAGCAGCACAGTCCTGTCTGGGATTTACTTTAGTGATGAGTGGGGTTGGGTTTTTTTTTTTTTTTTTTCCGCACCGTGTGTGCCTGAGTGACAGAGTCAGTGTTGAACTAGCATCCAGGTAAAGACTGGAGAGTTTATCACCATGAAAAGGCCTTCCAAGCCCTGAACTGCACAGTTTAGAAGAGGAGAAAAGAGGAGGATGAAAACTAATCCAATTACAGAGGTATGGAACCTGTTCTAATGTTAAAAAACATTTGACGTTACTAGCAACAGCTAGCTGAACCGAGATGAAGCAAATTTGGCTACTAATGGAACTGGAGATGATTAAGAGATGAGATGAATGCTAAGGTGTGGTTTACTGCTGAGGAACTGGGTCATATATGTTTATACGTGGCTTATATATGTTTCTATATGGTTTATATATGTTTCTATCTGCTTTAACTGCTGGTTAGCTGGTTTATATATGTTTCTGTCTGGTTTACTGCTGGCTGCTTTGTGCATCTCCTCTCACACTTTGCACATCTTTGCATTGTTTTCATGTAAGTGACATTGTGTATGGATTGCACCCCCCCAACCTGCTAAAAGGAATTTATACATTGTACTGTACATGTGTTTGTGTCTCTGCTCAGTCAATGAGTTGCCCTAACCCGACCCCCAAATAAAGTGTCCAGAGTTACCTGCTGATTCGCACCTCACTAATTTCTTTGAATAGGATGGTAAGGAAGATAAAATATGTGAAATAACTAAAACTAATACTAAAACCAAACTAAACTAAACTAAACTAAAACTAAGCATTCAGAAAAAAACGATAACTAATAAAAACTAACAAACCTGCTCTAAAAACTAATTAAAACTAACTGAATTAGAGAAAAAAAAGTCAAAACTAATTAAAACTAAACTATTATTAAAAATCCCAAACTATTATAACCTTGGTCTGGTACAACTAAAGGTACATTTGTTTGGACAAATATAATGATAACAACAAAAATAGCTCATAAGGGTTTAACTCAGGGGTCTCAAACATGCGGCTCGGGGGCCAAATGCAGCCCCCCCAAAGGTTCCAATGCAGCCCGTGGGATGAATTTGCAAAGTGTAAAAATTCCACTGTCAAAGCTGTGGAACTCATTTTAGTTCAGGTTCCACATACAGACCAATATGATCTACAGTAAAATAATAACAGCATAATAACATACAAAAAAGAATGACTCCATATTTTCTTATCAGTTTGATGTGAAAAAAATTGTATTTCATTATGTCTGTAAATGACGACAGCTTGAAATTTTTGTCTTGTTTTTAGTGCAAAAAATAACTTTAAATTATGAAAATATTTACATTTACAAACTATCCTGTAACAATAAAATGTGAATAACCTGAACAAATATGCACACCCTGAAATGTCTTAAGACAATTAAGCACAATTTTAATAATTTTCTGCCTGTTGCTAAATGTTTAGTGTCTTTGTAGTTGTAGCTGAGGCATAATATTGTTAAAATTGCACCTATTTTTGTAGGAAATTTCAGTTTTTTCAGGTTATTCACATCATTTTTATTTAGATAGTTTATAAAAGTAAGTATTTTCATAATTTAATTGGGGTTTTTTTGCACTAAAACAGACAAAAATTTGGAGTCATGATTATTTATAGGTTATTATGTTATTATTTTACTGGTCCAGCCCACTTGAGATCAAATTGGGTAAATGTGGCCCCTGAAAGAAAATGAGTTTGAGACCCCTGGGTTTAACTTTAGAGCTGATATCTAGCCATTTTCCATGTTTTCTTGATAATAACCAAAATCACTCAAGTTCTTACATCAATATCTATGGCATTGTACTGCCAAAAACAGTGCTTTTAGGCATTCCATGTTTTCTTTTCTTTCTGTTTTAGTCACATGATACACACAGGAGTTAGTACTTGATTGCATAACCACTGTTTTTGATGACTTTTGATGGTCTAATAATTTTTTCTGCAAATCTATCTATCTATCTATCTATCTATCTATCTATCTATCTATCTACTGAATAAAGTATAAAGCTTATTGTTTACATATACATCTGTATTATGGTATCATCAAGTTTTCTTTTTTAAACTAAAACTCATAGCTGATTATTTTGACAATCAGTCAAAATAACACTGTTTTATAATCTCCACATGCTACATCAGCTGATAGTTTACATTATAGCTCTGTTAGCTTAACTCTGCTTTTAGACAGAAAGCAGACACAGTAAAACCACAAATCAGTCACCTCCTTTTCTTGTACAATTCGTTTTGTCAATACCTGAACTAAAGATCTGTTTGGAACCGTCCAAACAAGGTCAGAAATGTCACAGTTTAGTCTGAAATGGGGATCAACAAACAGTCAACTTAGCAAAGACAATAACATCACATAATAACTTGACGCCTTCAACTCATAAACATATAAATGAAGCAACTTGACAAAAACTTAAATGCAAAATGATGATGTAAAAAACTCAATTTGCAACAAGATGAAAATGTAAAAAAATAAATAAATAAATAAAATAATAATAATAATAATAATAATAATAATAAATAAAATGACTAAATAATTGTTTGACAGCAGAAATGTCCCTGAACCATATCTGTGTGTGTGTTACCTTTTTAATTGTTTTAATTATTGTTGTTTTTAATTGTTAGTCGTAATAATGTGCTGTTGCTTATTGCTAACATTACTTGTTAGAAGCAATTACACTTCATGGTTTTATTTTTTGTTACCTGTTGGGTTTTGAGCTCAAACCATTTGGGAAACACTGTCATATATCCTGACACATTAGACTTTCAGGAGGCTTTGTTTTGAAAAAGAAATAACATCAGACATGGATGTTTCAAAGGTGCAATACATTATTTATTAAATATTCTTAAGAGTGTATTTTCACAGGTTGTGCTCAGAACAATGGTAGACATATTCACAATTAATTAGTTGTTGTATTACTGGCATACTGAGTCTTTGTTATTCATTATAAAGCACTTGTCAATGCCTTATTCTGCTTGATTATATTCCATGACAACTGAGCCATCATAATACATTACAAAATCGTACATAGATCTTAATATACTTTGTTTAATACAAGGTACAAGGTGATAGTACTACAAGAACATATAGTCATTTACCTGGTATGTTCTATCCTTATGTCCTTACACCAACATGTAAATAGTGTTCAGATATATGTGAATAAAGTATACTTCACTCACATATTTTTCATTCTAAAGGGAAGTCTTGCTCATAACTAATTCACTTGTAGTTTGACTCTCACTCACCCACATGTTCCTTATTCTAAAGTTCTCTAATTATTTATGAGTGAGACCTGGGGAATGTATTATATAGAGGATAGAAGCACGAGTTACACAGGTTTTTTTTTTTTCTTTTGTTGCATAAGACCCATTCAAAGCAAAGCATTTTAAGACTGTAATTCACATATGGCAACTTTCTTACAATAAAAATATATAACATAGCTGAGGGAAAACTGGCAAGCTGTAAGTTAATGGCCTGGTAGTTGTAGAACAATAGAATAGAATAGAATAGAATAGAATAGAATAGAATAGAATAGAATAGAAGAAGAAGAAGAAGAAGAAGAAGAAGAAGAAGAAGAAGAAGAAGAAATTTTATTTATATGTGCCTTTCAGGACACCCACAGGCTAGAATAATAGAATAGAATATTATTTATTGCCATTAGAACATGTACAATGACAATAAATACACAAATTAAATGCAATGGCTACTGCCACAGTACTGTGGCACAAAATATCGGTTTGTCTATTACCACAGACCAATCAAATGTTAGCATTTATACTAGAGCCAATCATGGATACTGTTCCATGAACTCATTAACTTCTTGTTGCCACAGTACTGTGGTGATATATGACGTATACTTTAATGCATTCTTTTGTGAATTTTGCTGCCATAGTACTGTGGCAATTAATGGAAGAAACAACAAATTAGTGATGGTAAATAGCATAGAATAGGAATTGTTGTTCTAAGTATTCTATATGTTGTTTTATGGTATTCTTTGCTCTGTGCAGTCAGTGAGGCTGCAGAAGGTGGGCGGAGCTACATGTTAGATGCAGCAGTGTGTTGTGTGACTTCTCAGTTCAGTGTCAGTTCAGTGTATTGAGTGCTGTGGTCCGAATTCTGCACTCTGAATGTTGTCCCAGTGGCTGATTTATATCAATGTCGGATTTACCTACTGGCACCATGCCCCACCCTCCGCTCCCTGTTTGAAAATCTTCAGGAAAAAAATTTAAAAAATTAATTAAAAAAAGCCACCTTGACCAAGAATTGTACCGGAATCTTCCATATTGCAGTCCCATATGTTACCAAGTGACCCAAATTTCCACTGTTTTCATCTCCAATCTATTTGCTATCTAACTGCTTTAGTACTTTTCAGGACGTAACAAGTTACCAGTCTAGACATGATATGAGGAGGGTGCTGATTGGCTCTGTGGTAATAGACAAACCGATATTTCCTGCCACAGTACTGTATCAGTAACCACTTTGAAAATTAAATTCCCATCCTGTAAAAGCTATAAATGATCATCAAAAAAGAACAATAAATAAGATCAAACAGCTAAAATAAATGATAAAAACATAAAAGATATTCTTACCATTGCACATTCCCTGTATTGCACCTCAGATTGTGTTTAACTGTTTGTCCTTGTTCAGATTAATCTGTACCATCTACCTAATATTTAGCTGCAAATATGTGTTAATAGCTCAAGAAGTAAATAAAACTTTAACTTGATTGATTTTCTGTCAGAACATACTAATGGTCTTTATTTTGGAGTTGAACTTACCGTGCCTCTGTCCCACTTCCAGTAAGATGGGCTCCTCCAACACAATGGTAAAAGTCTTGTTCTTCTCATATTCCTCGTCATCGATTATCTTCACATTCAACAGCTTCCTGAAAACAGAAAAGGTCAACAAGACAAGGGTGAAGCCAAGACAAACAGAAGGAGCAGCAGCAACTTTTTTTATTTTCATTTTTTTAACGACACCTGCCACAGTGAGTTACAGGCAGCTGTTTGGCATGGTGCATTTGTTGTTCAATAATGTAATGAAAAAAGTTGAATCTATGCAAAAACTTTAACCTTGACAACACTTTTAACTAAGACTATCCAAGCAATGAATCATGGACCAAAGCTTTCAGACATCAGACTGATTTATCAAGATACTCTGTCATCAGTTTATTAGACCAAATACTTTGTTGTCTCAAAAGCTTTACAAACAAAAACTGCAAAACATTGTTCCTTCATAAAGCTGAAGTGAAGTTTTTCATAGCAATGAGAAATCCACATAAATGGAAAAAAGATAGCATTCCCTACATCCTTATACACAAGGTAGTAAAAAAAAAAAAAAAAGAACCTCGCCTTCAGCATTTTCACCTTGCTCACACAGCAGTCTGTCATCCTCTGGAGTGACATCAAACCTGCCGGTCATTAAGGCTGATGGTAATGTTCCTGAACGCAACTGAACTGTGCACAGTTTAAATTATATGTCACATAGGGTCACACATTGTGGTTAACGGAGGGTGCGAGGTCCCTCCTGTTCTTCTGTCAAACAAAAATACTGAGTGATTTTCATGAAACTTGACAGAAGGGTAGGACATGGGTTTAATCCATAATTCATAAAAAGGGGCAGAGACTGGAATTTGCTTTCACTTTCCTAATACTGGAGCGACGCTGGCTAAGTAGAACTGGGCTGGAGTCTGGAATCCCATACTAACAAAGTAATCAGTCAGTTAAAGCAGTGTGCAAGATTTTTAAGTATGTCTGAAACCATAATATGAAATGCCTTAGTGCACAGGTGTCAAACATAAAGCCCAGGGGCCAAATCTGGCCCGCCAAAGGGTCCATTCTGGCCCACAGGATGAAATATACTGAAGATATTAACAACCAATGGTGTAAAAATCACTTTAATTCAGGTTCCACATACAGAACAATTAGATCTCAAGTGGGTCAGACCAGTAAAATATTATCATAATAACCTATAAATAATGAAAACAGCAGATTTTATCGTTGTTTTAGGATAAAACAAAAAAAGTAAAATTACATGAAAATGTTTATATTAACAAACTATCCTTTTACAAAAAATGTGAATAACCTGAACAAATATGAACGACCTGAAATGTCTTAAGAGAAGTAAATGTAATTTTACCAATATTCTGCCTGATACTAAATGTTTTGTGTATTTGTAATTGTAATATAAGTTGTAATGCACATGGGTAAATGATAACCTGATAAACTGAGAAAGAATATTGTTAAAATTGCACTTGTTTTTCTTAAGACATTTCAGGTTGTTCATGTAATTCAGATTTTTAAGGAAACATTGTAGATGTAAACATTTTCATGATGTAATTTTACTTTTTTCACTCTTATTATTTCTGGTCCAGCCCACTTGAGATCATACAGGGCTGAATGTGGCCCTTGAACTAAAATGAGTTTGACACCCCTGCCCTGGTGTATGAACTGCATATTACAGGAAAAATCCCATAATGCAATGTAGCTGTGAGGATGACAACAATGACAGAAGGTGAACATAGCTCAGCGGTATCCAGTTGTTAAGTGAATATGTAGTTATAATATAGAAGAATGCATGAAAATATGATATTATTGTGTATTGCCTATTTGTAATTAATTAATTAATTAATACAGACTATCATGATTAGGAGATATTATCACATTTATTAATGATTGTATTTGTAGTAAATACTTAAGTGCATACAAATATTATAGTTTGTATTTTAAAAAAAGGTTGATTTTGCAAATCTGATTGTGTGTGAGGTGACTAAAAAGTGTATGTGAATGGTTTGTACGGATGCTCTGTGTTATTGTAAAATATATATATATATATATATATATATATATATATATATATATATATATATATATATTCATTCATTCATTCATTTTCTGAACCCGCTTTATCCTCACTAGGGTCACGGGGGTCGCTTGGAGCCTATCCCAGCTACATAGGGGCGAAGGCGGGGTACACCCTGGACAAGTCGCCAGTTCATCGCAGGGCTGAACATATAGAGACAAACAATCACTCTCACATTCACACCTATGGGCAATTTAGATTAACCAATTAACCTATTAGTGCATGTTTTTGGACTGTGGGAGGAAGCCGGAGTACCCGGTATATATATATATATATATATATATATATATATATATATATATATATATAAAAGTGTGTTAACAAAGCAAAGGAAGCAGAATTAATTTAATTATTAGTTTGTAAAAAAGGGGTGGGAGTTTAGAATTTATACTTCTTCCCACTCCTTTTTGAGTGCCGAAAAATTTAGTTTGACCATGTTGTGTGGTTTTTTTTGTTATCTGATGATTCTATGTGCTCAAAATAAAACTAAACTAACTAACTTACTTAAGCCATGACATTTATTATTTCCAGGTCCTATGTTAATTCCTCTGTATTCAGTGCGCTGCAGTATAATATCGCTAATGGCTAAACTGAGGCTAATTAGTAGTTCTAAACTGTTGTTTCTCTAACATTACCCAGTATTCTCCGAATGGTTCCACAGGGTAGATTTCTTAGCTGAGGAGGTAGATTCATGACACATTTAGGACTCGTCATAAATGGGCCCCGACTAGTAAACTTATAATGATCTTTTTGTTCATTTTAGAGGTTATAAGGTGGTGTCATAATTTGCTAGTGTATGAACAAGATGATCAAAGAGAATGTATTATTGCTATGAAACCATCAGTTTTCACAAGATGAGAGTCATCCACTTGTCCCGTAGGACTCCACTAAAACAGTAGAGACTCTGGTCTAACTTTGAAGACCCCATGGACGTGATGTGTTTAAATCCAGAGTTTGGAATCGACCCTAATATATTGTCCAATTGCAACAAAGTTAGACTTTAACAGATCTACTTTTCTGCTATTTTGGACTTGAAAGTGGTTCCCGAAAAGCACCACAGTCTGGTCTTTTTCCTCTAATCTGTTTGTCTATATTCTCTGCTACTTACAGTGACAAGAAGTGAAAGCTAAGTGTTTATTCCATAACAATATAAATTCAAGCAGCAGAGCTACTTCCACCATTTCACAGGCTTGTCCTTAATCTGAATCAGGCAGTAAAATGCATTTATTCAACACTGTTGTGAAGGTGGATGAGTCAATAAAAATATAGAAGATGAATTTAACATCACAGTTTCAGGAATTTGGGTTCCAGGGAGGCAACAAATCTCCCTTTTGGGGAGCCATGGCAACATAACTGTGAGGCAGCAGAGCTATTTCCACCATTTTGGACTAACGGCTGTTGTCAAGAAGCAGAGCCTGATTGCATCTTTGGTTCTATTCTGTTAGTGCATTTTAAGCGGTAGCACTAACTGACCAAAAGGAGGAAAACTAAGGTTATAATTTGTGATTTAATAATACTGTTGCATCAAAAGAATAATGTTCTAAAAGTATTGGACTGTCCCTGTAGAGACAATAACCTTGTAATTTCCAATAGGTCTCCAGTGTGACTATGTCTGAACAATAATCCCAAATTTCTGAATAACGTACAAAACAAAAAAAGAGATTTTGCTGAGTGCTTTTTTCCCAACAGCCCCACAAGAGGGCGGACTCCTGCTGCACCATTACCGTCCATTAGAGAGGAAAAATCCACTAGCGAGATCTAGTGAAATAGCCCACACCCCTCCCACACACTTCAAGTAATGACTGATGGGAAACTGAATTATTCTCCTGTTTTCAGTGCAAAATGAAACAATGGCCATCTAGGAATTTATTCAGGGTTAAACAAACTTCTAATGCAGCTTTAAAAAATATCGCTCGTGGCGTTAAAATGGGGAGCATTTGAGGCTGTTGTGTCAAACTGTGACCGACATATTTGCTTCATTCTCCTACAGAGAGTCGTCACAGTGAGTCTTTCTCTCCATCTCTCTCCATCTCCCTAATGATATGTGGGCGGCTGTCTATTTCTGTCTACACATACAGTATACACTCAGGGTTCGACAATACACAGGCACAGCTTTGCTTGTAGAATAAAAGACCTTTTTTTTTAACACGATACGTCATATACTGTCTAATGTCAGTGAGAGTCATACCAGTGGGAGCAAAGGGATCTACAGTAGCCTCGAGGCCTCACAGTGGAAATAAACTCCTCATTTATATGTATATATATAAAAAAACTGTTATGTCAAGCTCAGAATGTACAAGAACAAGGTTTGTTTACTTACAAGCACCACAGATGAGCCTTAGAGTATATAGTCAGTAATGGTATGTTCTGTTGTTGTGTAAAAAAATCAACACAGATCAAACAAATATGCTCCCAATTAAAATTAATATTAGAAATAAAAGGCTGTTAAAAAGCAGCAGGAAAATAGGTTCAGGAATACAATAATTAGGTGGTAATTTACATCTCTCTATCTCTGCCAGAAACCTCATTTGTTACCATTTCCGACAAAAGGTGGGTGATGATTCAAGCAAGGCCAATAAATCACAATTAAAGCCGACAGGTGGTGAGTGAAGGTAGAGGACGGATAGTTTTATGAGCATTTTTTCATAAATACAGGGTTCAGCATCTCAAGACGGCGAATTTGTGACATATCATGTGTCACCGTGTATCGGTCATCTCTCTTTTCCTATGGGTTTAATCATTTGGATCAGTTTCTGAGAGACTGTGCGGGGAATCAAACACTGTTATTGTATCTGTCACACAGAAATATGCAGAAATGTAACAGTTATCTGAGGTATGTGGAATGATCTCTGTTCAACCTGAAACTTAATCAACAAAACATTGCAGACTGACAGGGCCAGGGGAATGTATTTACAGTTAAGCTGGAGATGTTTCAGTGATGCCTTCTTTTATATTGTTGGTAAAATGTTATTTGAAGGGATTATATATGTGACTGACATGTCTATATGTTAGGATTACATGAAAAGTACTGCACTGTGAAGCTTAGTGGAAGGATAGGACATGGTTTTGGGAGCAGATCCATGAAAAGGAGCTGAGGCTGGAACTGCTTTTCACTCAAGAGTCCCAGGGTAACTTAGCCTATGTCCATGGTAATACGTTTTTATGATAAAACACATAACTTTTGCTCCATTTACCCCTAGAGTCCACACTAATCTGGTGTCCTCGCCTCCCATAGTTTGGAAACATTGGAGTTTTGTTGCAACGAGAACAGACAAAAACAGAAACATTCAGAAACAAAACTGTAGAAGCAAAAATCTGAAACGGCTTTTAGTCTAAAAATCACTGAAAACTACCTCTAATGCTTCACACTAGTGTTGGCACTGAACTATAATAAGCATTTGCTTCTTATCAGTAGGTTGTTTGACAATAGCAAGGAATATTGACACAAATTAGAGGAAGAAGATGGAACTGTGATGCTTTTTCAGCACTGCTTCCAGTCCTTAATGATCTGTTCCTGTGCAATTCTGCTGAAAATGAACAATTTATTGACTCTCAGTTCTTGTCAATATAAATTCTTTGATTGGTTCTCCTCAGTCTCTGCGTGGCCTTCCTTCATTCACTGTAGCCCTTTCACATGACCCTTTGCAATGTGTCGCCCTTGACAACCAGCTGTTAATTCAACCCAGATACAGATTTACAGGAGTTTGTGTCCTTGTTGTCTCTGTCAGCAGCTGTTGTCCACTTTAATTCTGTTTTATACATTCACATTAGGAGAGCTGTTATTTGTCTGTTTTTGATCATTCTCATGTCCGGCTCTCGTTGCCATATGCGCTGTAGGTTAGTTTGAATATTTGGAGATTAATCCTAAAGCTTTGTCAAAATGATTATGTGGTTGGAAATTTTATTTTAACACACATTAGTAAAGATGTAGCCTCAGTCAAATAAAAACAGATAGATAAATAAATAAACTAACCAGTGACACCATCTGACGAATTAAAACCAAGACCTTTGTTGCCACAGTAACAGCCAGAGATCGAAAGTCTTTGTTGTGAAAACTTGGCATTAACCAAGAGGATGTTACCTGTCATAAACATGACATAACAGGTCCAATTATTAAACTATAAGTGTCTCTGCATTTGGTTTGGACGTAGGTTGTTGTGAGATCATTAAAATTCTGCCTTGAATGTCACGAATAATGTCCTTCACCTCAGTTACACTTTGGACTAATCTAAATGTCAGTCAGGGTTATTACACTGTCAAACGATTCTACAAATGCCACGAATAATTCCCTAATAATTAGGCCTGCCCTGTTAAGTCATGTTTATATCAGGTTATGTTTTGTTGGTCAGTTATCAGAATAAAGACATGTCTGTCTATGATGTGTCATGTTGGTATCACCATAACATCTTCTCTTTATCACCTTATTTACATTTACATTTATGCATTTGGCAGACGCTTTTTTCCAAACGGACTTACAAGGGAAAAACCTGTAAGCTGTGTCAGTAAAACCTTATATCAGTGGTTCCTAACCTTTTTTGGCTTGTGACCCCATTTTAACATCACAAATTTCTGGTTTTTGATCTCGTAATAGTCAATGTGTCAATTTGTTTTTGATCATGTAATAGTTTTGCTATGCTATGTTACAAATAAACATTAATTTTAGATGACATTTAGTCTATATAATGTATATTATTATGGACGGAGGCAGAAAAGCCAGATGTAGATTATTGCACAAAGTGAGAATTTTATTTTCCTTGGTCAGGATATGTACAGTCAGTCCAGCTTGGATTTACAAGGCTGACAATTAATACTGAACAAACAAGAACTCAAACTATGAATTATGAAAGAGCTGCAGCATCTGAAACCGACCACAATGAACATTTGAAAGATAAACAGTACCACAGTGCTTCAGTTTCAGCTTCACAGTTTGTCATGTCTTTTATGGATTGTCATTGTCTCTCTCAACTCACCATATTTTTATTTTTTTATTTGAGTTATTTATCCCATTTCTTTGCTCTATTTATCATTATTGTGATGTCAAATTTTTAAATTTTATGTTCTTATCCTGGTCTTTATCCCAGACTGTTTTTATCTTGTCTGAGTTTTTATTGTGTTCTATTGCATCTTGTTTTTATTTATTTGATCTTATTTATTTTATTCTTTTACTTATCCATGCTGCCATACTGATGAATGGTGGAACACTGAGCACTTTTTGTCCTGTCTTTTTGTCCTGTCTGTAAGCTCGATCAAATACCTGTCTTACATGTTCAATGTATGTCTTGTTGTAATATCAAAGCAATCACCTAAACTGCAAAACAAATCTACCTACGGGTACAAATAAAGTAACCTTGAACCTTGATATATTTATTATTATTATTATTATTATTATTATTATTATTATTATTATTATTATTATTATTATTATTATTAATTTATTTTTATTTATTTTTTTATTTTAATCAATTGCTAGAAATTTCAGGCAACCCCATTTGAATTTCAGGTGACCCCACGTGGGGTCCTGAACTCAAGGTTGAAAAACACTGCCTTATATTATAATGTGTTTAGCATGTCAGTCAATAGGTTCAGCTTGCTTGTATTTATTATTTTGGTCCATATGTCTGATAGTATGGTGGGGTTTTAAGCAATATTATACCAAAAAAAAAAAAAAAATCAAGAATCAGACAGCTGTGACTTTTTTAGAAACTCCGGACATTTTTTATTTGGAGTTTCCCTCTCCTCTGCATTAGTTCGGTAAGGATACTCCAGTTTCCTCCCACAGCCAAAAGAGACTCCAAACTGCCTACAGGTATGAGAGTGAATGATTTTTATGGCTCTGCGTTCACCCTGGGAGTGTACTCTGTATCCGATCTCTAGCCTCTGCATGCTGGGATCGACTCCAGCCCCCTGTGACTACAACAAAAACAAAGTCGGTAGGGAATATGAGTAAATGCGCAACTTTTTCTAATCGCCAATGCATGACAGCATGTTGAATGCCCATATGACTGAGAGGGTCGGTTCAAGAGCCCTAGTTAAAACCCATGTGTCAGCACAAAGTTTCTGAAGTGTCCTTGAGCAACAAACTCCGCCTTTACCAGCTCCAGCGGCTGCTCGGTGGCTAAATATGCACACGGGGCTGCAGCACCATGATGAAAAATGCTTCTCATATCTGCAGCAGATGAAATATGGATATTATTTTGTCTCCCCTGTAATGCGCTGTTGGGTTATTAGATGCAGGATATTTATAAGGGAATAATAGATTTTTGACATGGATGATGGTATGATCCTGCTTCTAGCAAGTATTGAGACGAAGGGCATCTTAATGACACTTGAAACTAATTATCACAAGAAGAGATGAGGAGAAATTCAATATGTAATGCAAAGATTATAGCCTAATACCAAAAGGAATTACAGTGTAAATATGTCAAATTGAATTGAAATGTGAGAGAAAAATTAAGGCTTAGAAATAGAGCAAACTTTGCCTGTAGGTTTTAACTCTGTTGTGTCTTAACCGAACCTGACTGCTGCTCCGCTTTTGTGAGTAGGTTCAGGAAGTTATTGATTCTTCCTGCGTTAACCGTGAGAAATAAAGAATATCAGAGTATTGATTTCCTTTTTCAGAGGTGATCTCCTCGCACCTCTTTCATCATAGCTTATATAATTGCCCCGGTTATCTACTTCAGCCTCAACTAGTGTTCAGTGTTAGACATTTTGAGGTGGTAACAACAGCTCCAAGAAGAAGCAACACACAAGCATCAAAGGGTCCTTGCAGATCTTCCACTAATCCACAAACACAGGATGGAAATGGTTTTCTATGTCAAGCTGTTTATTGTGGCTCAGAGGTCTGTGTCTGCGAATCATAATCTATTTACTGCAGTGCAGAATTCAGATGGTAAATTATTATTTAACTGCACGCCTGGATTTTAAAGCGTTCCTCCTGGCTTCGAGTCAAAAGCTTAAAATCTTGGCTTCCTTCAGCCTTGCTCCTCTGCATGCTCAAACGTCGACAGGGACGGGCAGATGTACACAGACACAAAGACACACAAAGCCAGACACAGTGTCACAAACCCACAAAAACACACACAGCTGCCTGGAGGGCTGCTGCCTGGTGTCAGCTCTTTGTCCTGAGCGCCAAGGGAAACACTTGGGTAAGAAAAGCCAGCTCCGTTTGAAGGATCAACTTTGGCAGCCTGTTCTGCAGTATGGAGCGCAAATATACATTTAACACAAAACATAGGCAGGCTTGTCAGCTCACAGAAACAAGTGGAAACATTTTGGGATAAAAATACAGCAGTGACGTTTTACCTACATCACCTTAGAAGACTGACTGGATGTTTTAAATTAAACAACCTCATGAAAATTTCAGTCTGGCCTGAGCATCCGAGTTGCCTTCAAGAGGAACAAATCATCATTATCATCATGGATCATAATCTTTTCAAAGGAAAATCTGTTTAGTTGGATAAGTTTGGCAAGGTGACAGTTGATAGCATCTATTTTAAATGTGTACATCAACAAGAAAAGACAGCAATCTGGCAAATAGACAGAAACGCTGCCCCTTTCCTCACAACAGTTGAGACAGAATAACAAACTGAAGTTAAAATGGAGGTGACATTAACAGTATCACTGCACACATTTTTTATAATTACTGTAAGATCTTGCAGAGGTGAATCATAGATCCTAATTTATGAGCTGAATGCTTCATTACTTATTATATTACCACCAAATACTGTAGTTTGCAAGAGCATATTCAAAAAAATGTTTTTAAATTTCTACCTTTGACTCACAGAAATCTGCAGCATTCATACCAGACACTCCTCCTTGTATAGACTGATTTTATAGTTATAAGACCAGCAGTGACTTTTTTGTAGAAATTCGCTGGAGCAGCTCTTCAGAAAGACCTTTTGACTTTCTGTTCTTGAAATATTTTCTATTTCTCAAATCGTTTTCAAACAATCAGTTTGTCCTTTTACAGATTTTTGCACATTTAGAGACACAAGAAAAGCCAGATTTACAGTGTCCAGAGGAGTTCATTGCACTGTAAGATGAGATAAGATAAGATAAGATAAGATAAGATAAGATAAGATAAGATAAGATAAGATAAGATAAGATAAGATAAGATAAGGTAAGATAAGATAAGATAAGATAAGATAAGATAAGATAAGATAAGATAAGATAAGATGAAAGATAAGATAAGATAAGATAAGATAAGATAAGATAAGATAAGATAAGATAAGATAAGATAAGATAAGATAAGACAAGATAAGATAAGATAAAATAGGGTAAGGTAAGGTAAAGTAAGGTAATGTAAGATAAGATAAGATAAGATAAGATAAGATAAGATAAGATAAGATAAGATAAGATAAGATAAGATAAGATAAGATAAGATAAGATAAGATAAGATAAGATAAGATAAGATAGGGTAAGGAAAGGTATTGTAAGATAAGATAAGATAAGATAAGATAAGATAAGATAAGATAAGATAAGATAAGATAAGATAAGATAAGATAAGATGAAAATGAATAATCACTTTAAACCACAAATAACCATCTGATTTCTGTGACTTTTAAAAAATATAAGAAAAATAAGAATAAAAGAAAATGTTGATTTGACATTTATAATGATAATTATTGCAAACAAATCACATGAATAGTTTTGGCATGGTAATACACAGCCTGACCAAAAAAAAAGGCCCAACCTGGATTTATTTCAGCACATAGATCAGATTCTTCCATTGGAATATTACTGCAGTGATTAATATGTTTAAACTGCAACAACTTATTTAACCCCAACTCATGCAGTGAGTAGCCTCTCATTTGTAAAATAACTATGAATATGTCAGAGAGCATTACGATTAGACAATGGATTTATCAGGCTCAGACTGTGAAAGAGTGGTTCATGGAGAATAAGACTTCATTTTCACACATAGACTGGACACCACTGAGTCCAGACCAGAACCCCACTGAGAATCTGTGGGAGAAGAGGTTACCCAGTGGTCCAACTCATTATCAGTACAAGATACGGGACAAAAATGAATGCCACTCTAATGTGACAGTTATTGTAGCATTGCATAAGCCGTGCATAACATCAATGATTCCACGGTGAATGTGTTCTGTAATAAAAGCTAAAGGCAGTTCAATGAAATATTGTGTATGGGACTTTTTTTTGACTGGGATGTATATCTCAAATGGGAAGTCCTATAAGCTGTAGGTGTGATGTGTTCCAAAACGTGTCCATATAGTTTAGATTGAGCAAAAACTAATTATTAAAATGTCTTCATCAGTTTGAGATCATGCACTGCAAAATATCACAACTACGTCCAATTAGACAAATGCACTGCCATGGGTTTTGCAACACATTTGTGTACTTGTTGTGCATAACATGGTTTCATAATGTGCTTTTGTTAAACCCATTTGCATGTTTTCTTACACTATATTTCATGTGATGGAGTGGTTTTCAAGTCTGATGAATGCTGACTTTTCACATGTTTTCAGTTCTAATAAGTATTTCCATATGTATCTGTATGTATCAATCATGTGACTTATGGTTCATTAACCCATAAAGACCCAGTGCTACTATTACGTCAGTTCCAAATGAAATTTTCTCTACATCGAATCTTTTTAAAGTGATTAATCATCATTTATTTATAATATTATCCTCTGTATTTTGTATTTTATCAGTATAACCCATAAAGACCCAGTGCTACTTTTGTGTCAGTACCCAAATGAATTTTTTTTTCTCTATTTAACCTTCTTAAGTGATGTATCACCAATTATTATAATATTATCCTCTTTATTTTATGTTTTTCAGTGTACATCATGTATTTTCCTATATTTAATTTACTGATCATGTAGATGTTTATAAAGTCTCAGACTAAAGTTCAGGGATATTATATGAGAAACAGATAAAACTGAAGAAAAAGTGACTTTTTCAATAAAAATTTATCATTAACTGAACAAAAAACAAGTGTCTCCATCCACTGTCATTGCTCCAACTCCACGGGTTTTACTAGTGAATCAATGTTGTAGAAGATGATCGTGTTGCCACCGTAACTACGGAGCCTCTGAACATCCAAATGGGTCATATCTGATGACCATGAAAAGATGACAAACTGTATTTTACATCTATTATTATTTGGATTTATAGGATTAGTGGATCAACAGGTATTAAACATTTTAGATCATTAGATGGTTTTGGTCGACACTGGCTGTTTGGGTCTTTATGGGATAAATCAGGTATTTTCCTGTTTTTTATTCACTGATCATGTAGATCTTCATAAAAGCTCAGATTAAAGTTGAGGATTAGAAATATAGAAAACTGAAGAAAAAGTGACTTTTTCAGCAAAGATATCAATAACTGTATGTAAAAACAAGTCTGTCCATCTATTGTCATTGCTCCAACTCCATGGGTTTTACCGGTGAATCAATGCTGTAGAAGATGACGGTGTTTCCACGGTAACTACAGAGCCTCTGAACGTCCAAATGGGTCATATCTGATGACCATGAAAAGATGACAAACTGCATTTTACACCAATTATTTACATGTATTGATAGGAATAGTGGATCAACAGGTATTAGACAGTTTAGATCAGTAGATGGTTTTGGTCATCTGCAGCTGTTTGGGTCTTTATGGGTCATTAAAGTAAATTTCCCCTTGGAGATTGATAAAGTTCATTTGTATCTATATCTGTAAAGGTCAAGAAACTATTCAGAGCTTTCCTAAAAGTACAAATACTTTATAAGTAAACTATTCAAAAGTAATCCACTACAAGTCAAAGTTCTGTAATTAAAATCTTTCTTAAATAAAAGTATGTAAGCATTATCTGCAAAAATATCAGAAATAAAGGTGGTCCCTTCAGTGTAGTTTTATTAATCTATGTTCTCTACTGGTGTGTTGTGTTTTTCTGATGTAGATGTGACCAGCTTCAGTCAAACTAGGATATAATTTTAAAAAAAAAAAATACTCTGCTCTTAAAAATTATTTAAGTGTAATATGGTTTCCCACAAACTTCAATGAGCTTGTTAAAATAATATCAAACTGACATCGTCACCTCCCAACGTGGAATCTCTAAATATGCAAATCGTATTCATTTCTTCAGTGTTTGTGCTGGGTACTAGATTCGCTTCCTCAAAAGTTGACTCATATTTGTGCGTTCATTTCATCACATTCATCTCCCTTCGGCAAATGAATGTGAGTGAACCAATGTCTGCAGAATGAAAGTCAGACATTACAGGGAACCAGCTCTGAAAAATACTTGTCTCAGAGTGAAAGGAGTTTTTCAAGTTGAGTTCATTTGAGCGTCTTTTTATGCTGTTGGTAGTCTAACCCAAGGCAATGCATCAAATTCATCATATGTTTGTGGCATCGCTGTTCTGTGAGAAACATGTATCTTTAAGAAGTCAACTTTTCATGTGTTCAGAAAACTAGGTCTGTTTTCAGCTTCATGCATTTTCCAACTAATCCATGAGCATTCTTAAAGTATTTATATTTTTCTTTTAAACTCAACCCTTAAATGAACCCTTAATCTCTCAGTTGTTTCCCTTACATTTGGAAGTGAACTAGAAATTGTAAATTTAAAGACCAATGTAGCGGAGTCAAAAGTAGAATTTTTACCTCTGATATGTAGCGGAGTATGTGTATAAATTTCATGTCTCATCAGATTTGTTAATTATGTTAATGTTTAGTGTTTCATGTCTCGTCTTTGGTCTTCAGTGTTTTGTCTTTGTTTGATTTATCACTTTATGTTAAGTTGGAGTTGTTCACATTTGGTCCTGTCTTGCACGTCCTGTTTTATTTTGTACACATCTCTTCCCTCTCGTTTCAGACCCTGATTTCCTCCCTTTGTGTGTTTTCCCGCCAGTGTGATTGTTAGCCCCTCCCCTGATTGTTGTCACCTGTGTTCCCCTACCTCATGTATAAATAGTCCTGTCTCCCTTTGTCTTGTGCCAGTTTGTCTGATTCTGTCATGGTGTTTCATGTTAAGCTGCTTACCAGGTTTTTCCATGTTTCAGTTTTATGTTTCAAGTTTTTCTGTAAAGAGTTTTTCATAGAGATTTGTTTGTAGTTTTTTTTTTATATCCTCCTTGCGAGCGCTTTTTGTTAATCACTTTTTATTATTAAAATACTTTTGTTAAAATCTTAAGTTTTTGTGAGTCGTGCATTTGAGTCCTCCATTTCATATGTCAAGGAGTTCTAACAATAAAGCTGAAGTAAAAGTACCTCTAATTCATAATGTAAACGGGTATGTCTTGTATTTCTACTTTCAAGTGTTAAAAAAATGCCAGTTTGTCATAGAGTGTTTAGAATAAAGAGTTCTGGAATTATGCCAAAGATGTCAAAGTATTGGATATGATCTTGAATATATTCACACTGGTGGACCTAGCCTGACCAGCCATCCAGTTTTCTCAGTGTATTCAGCACTGAGAAAACAGTCTGGAATTGGGCCATTCACTGTGAAATATGCATGATCTATTCTATACCAAACCAATCACCACTCTGGGGGCGGGTGTTTCGCAATGTGTCATATACACGACTTCTTTTTGTCGAGAGTCAAAGTCAGTTCCAAGTCAACAAATCTCTTTACAACTGTTGTCGGTTGTTTACTTGATTCAAAAATAAGGATTGAATTACAGATTACACCCTGTATTCTTAAATTTCTCTGACAAAAGTGTCTTATCTGTGATTGGTTTACTCAGCGCCTCTTAGTCCCGCCTTCATATTTGGATTCAAGCCCCCAGATTCAAGCTGGACTTCTCATTAAGACAGACAGATGGCTGGCCAGGACATTAATGTGACCACTAGAGGGAGTATTGAAAATGAACACTACTGGGCCTTTAAAAGCATCAGATAGTGATGAGAACAGATGAGAATCACAACTTTCAGAGTCAAACAAAGTGATAGAGTCATAAAAGCTAGAGGAACTCTTGCTCTTTTCACCACTGGACACAGTTTGAAATGAAAAGAATGGAGTATGTGATGTTATTATCTTTGATATGTTGCCATTTGTTGATCCACAGTTCAGACTAAACTGTAACAGATCTGACCTTGTTTGGACGATTCCAAACAGATATTTAGTGCAGTTATTGACAACACAAACCATACAGAAAACAGATGTAACGTGTGGTTTTATTGTGACAGAGCTAATCTAACAGATCTGTAATGTAAACTATCAGCTGATACGGGATGTGAAGGTGTTATTTTACCGACCGGCCAAATAACCTGCTATGAGTTTCTGTTTGAAGAAGAACTTGAAGATACAATAATACAGATGTGTGGAAACAATGAACTGTATACTTTATTCAGTAAGTGATAGTCTGTGGATTTGTAGTGTTGATTTATTGATGGTTTTGGTAGTCATACATGTGCTCTGGTACATGACTTCTCCCTTCAATACTACATAAAATCTCTTTAAACTCAGTACTTGAGTCTACCACTACAAACACTTTCAGTGGTTCGTCTCCTACACTTGTTTTCTGCACTTTTCTCTGCTTTAAAATAAACCCCTATAGAATACAGTGGGTTGTTTCTGGATGTGGACGCTTTGTTTGTTATTTGCAGTGAATTCTTTCACCTCATGCATGCTAATAAATGCCCTATATGTTAATGCAGTTATGTTAATGTGTAACATACATTTATATTTAATCAATGCACCATTTTTATATATCACTATTGACTTATTCATTGCTTGCACTTCTTTTCAGTCTTCTTTTTTGTACTTTCAGACTAAACTCTAAACTAAATGTGACTGTCTGTATGAAATTCTAGCTTTGCAATGGCAATAAAAGTTAATGCAATCAAGCCCAATCCCCTGACTGGTATTTTTATCATTGCTCCAGATTTAGATCTTCCTAAACCCATAGTTAACTTCCTGGCTTTTGCTTCTTTATTAGCTTGATGAGCTATTTCACTTAGGTGGAGGGATCCAGCTCCTCCTTCCTATTAAAATTGACCCAGAGATATGATGTTCTGCATGAGTCTAGAGAAGACCAGATATACTATTCGGGGATGAGAGAATAAATTTTATAAATATGCTGTCTTTTCTTGGTATTTTATGAGAAACTCACAACAATTATCTCTGAGTAGCCTCCCCCTTTATTATTATTATTATTGTTATTATTATTATTATTATTATTATTATTATTATTATTATTATTATTATTATTATTATTGTTATTATTATTATTATTATTATTATTATTATTATTATTATTATTATTATTATTATTATTATTTATTTATTTTTTAAATAAATACATTTTAATGCAGTTATTTATTTATTTATTTATTTAGTAAATTTTTTTATTGTCTTGTTTTGTTTTGTTTGTTTTATTGTTCTTGTATACTGTACTTATTTATGCTGTTTTAACAGGGTTGTTAATATTCTTATAATTTTCATTCTATCTTTTCATAAATTTTTTCAGTGGCTCTTTGTATCTGTTCATGTTTGGGTAGGGTTATGTGTTGTGTCATGGGTGGATGTTGTTCAGAAAATCAAAAATCACCTTCCTGTATAGTGAATATTTGCATTCATGTTCTGTTATTAATAAAAAGGCTTTTGAAAGAAAGGAAGTTAATGTAATCTAAATGAAAAAATGCAGCACACTTTGGTACAGTACCACACCTTTAACCTATATTCACTCTCCTGCTGTGAATTTTTTTTACAGCATTCTCCTTTAAGTCCTTTCTTGCAGCTGAAGTGTAGCTCTGTCATTTCTTGTAGTGTGGGGGTTATCTTTTCATTGGTTTTCTGACGATAGACTGCCCGGCTCTGCTCTGCTGGAAGCATGGAGCCTGTCAGGGAAAGCATGACTCCAGATAACACAAGTGTGTCACTGTCAGCTCCATACTGTCTGATGAACATGGCTCAGCAGGTGGGGATGTTATCTGATACTCACTCTGCTGTTTGATTGGAGATACAAGGATACTGTTTTTGGGTTTGTATTATGTCATATGTTTTTTTGTGAGTGATTTGCTGTATACTCATGGCTGTACGGATTGTGAAAACAATTTTCCCGTGAAGGACAAATAAACATTTCTATCTACGTACCTACAAGCTGGATTCCACTCATGTCATATAGTTATACACTATTGTCTCATTAACTGTAGCTTCTGCATCAGACTGTGCGGTGATGAGAACATTTGGGACTCCTTTAACCTCTTTTCACTCTCTTTAATTGCTTTGGATGCTCAAGAAGGTCTTTTCAGTTTCCCTTTGGAGGCACATTCTGTTTGATGTGGGTTTGAGGGGTTTAAGCACACTAACATGTGCACCCTTAAAAACACATGCACACAAATCCATAAAAGCAAGACAGTACAGTATGTACAGAAGCAAACACTCACATAAACATGTATTTGAATTTCACTTGTACTGTGAGAAAAAAGGGAGATGTGCATCTCTATGACACCATGAATTCACCTGCCTCTCCTCCCACACAACAGACCTACACAATACACCTACACACAAGCCCTGAAAGCCTCTTCACAAAGATGGATTCATCGGACGCATTTTATTCAGTAATCATTCATGTTAGATTTAATTGTGTTGGTCCTTTGGTTTGCTGTAAATCATTTTGTGATGAGCTTGATGCAGTTGAGGGAATTTTCCTGTTTAAAAAAAAAAAAACAAAAAAAAAAAACACAAATAATAACTACTGTGGATAACTGCTGGCCCTTTGCTCAATGCAGCATAAAACACACATTACAACATGCTCATCACTATCAAAGCGTAATCAGCTTTCAGCCGTTCACTGTTGGAGAGAAAGCTGGGAAGCCTTCACACTTTCACTGCTCTCTCTGCACCCTTTCTCCCTGTTCTTTTTATCAGCCTCTTTGCTGGTGCATCCATGAGTTCTTTTGTTGAAATCATCACAGAGGCTTCATCACCTACACATGTTTCGGTGGCTGCTCAACATTTTATTCTCTCTGTTCCTCAAGTCACCTGTCTGAATTCCCTTTCTTTTCTTTGTCGCCCTCATACACCTGTTTTATTTTCTCCACATTACAATGAACTCCCCATATAATCTGCACTGAAATCCCAGAGGAACGGATGTGAAAGACAAATCTGTTCGTAGAAAACTTCTCCTATGTCTTCTCCTTTCACATCAGGCACAATGTTTCATTATCTGCCTCACAATTATATCCTCTTATCCTCCCACATCATCCCTCTGAAAGATCCAAACTTCTCAGAACACATATATCTATGACTCACAAAAATAGCCCTTTTATCCTTTACCAGAATAGACAATTTACAGTAATCTAACAGTACTATTTAACATACTAATGTGTGGGCTGGGAGGTTTGATCCAGTGATGAGAAGCAACAACAAGACGTCATATCAAAACACAAAGTGGCTGGACTGTCACTTACATGGTCTCATCATTCTGGAACTCGAGCTTGCCTGACACTTCGTCGTAGTCCTCCCCGGCCTTGGCGGTTCCTTCAACGGTGTGGTAGGGCACTGCCACCTTCCCCCTCGCCCCAGACGTCCGGTGAACCTTCACCTGCATGTTACCGATGCTCTCACTCACCCGCGTGGAGTTACTCTCGAACGTGAAAATCCCGGCGTGGTCGTCATCATAGATGGTAACGGTGGCTGTGTGAGCGTTGCCCAGGGCAGCCTTCGGGGGGATGTGTGAGGAGATGCCCACCATGCTGTTACTGGAGGTGATGGAACTAGGCTCCAGGACGGAGACCTCAGCTCTGTGCACGATGCGGGGGTTACTGAGGCGCACGTAGAAATGCTCATCCTCTTCAAAAATGTCGTCATCTATAACACCGACAGTGAACTCTTTTGTTGTCTCACCAGGCTTGAAGACCAAAGTCCCTTCAGCAAACTCATAGTCTGAGCCAGCGTTGGCAGTTCCATCCTCGGTACGGTAGTCCACCTGTGTGGCATGGAGAAAGAAAAAAACATTGTTAAATATTTAACAGCAACATTCATAATAAAATAGTGAATTATTAATATTTCTATGCCCAAAGCAGGTAAAACTGAACCATGAGCATTAATAATCTTTCTGACACTGCAGAGTCCAGGATTTGTATTTGTCTCTGAATGTGTTGTTTGTATTTAAGTAAAGTGATAATACATGTCTCTGCTTTTGTTTTTGTTGTTACACTCCAAATTTCAGGATGCTAAAATGTCAGTGCAAGTGTTGTTCAATGAACTGTTTTAATAATTCTGAACTGCTTTTTATAAACCCAACCATTAACTGTAAGCATCATTGAAAAGCAGCTTAAAACTACCCCTGATCCACTCTGGTGAACTACACTGCCAGAGCTAATGTGGGCTAATCTAAGTTAACACAACTGGACATATGCAGGTCCAAGCAGAAAAAAGACAGGTAATGTCATAATAAACACTAGTTCAGTTAAGGTAAGAAGACACATGAACACTGAGGCGTGTAAATTAAAGGGTCACCTAAAACAATTCATCTCCTTTTCTGTTGCCTTTCTGTCCTATCGTAAAACATAGGTGGAGCACAAAGACCCACCATGCTCACAGCCAGAAGGAACACCTGTTGTTGTTTTATAAAATGTTGTTAATCTCCCAAGTACATAATTTAGCCTGTTTACATCCAGGTCCAAAGATTTAGCTTGGTTTAGGCAACAAAATAACTGATTAAGTTTGGGAAAAGATCAGAGACTCATGTGCACAGTATTTAGAGATGTAATGACTATTTGATTAACTGAGTCCTTGGAAACTATTAAATTAATCTACTACTGCAACAGCCATTTTGATAAGAAAAAAATTATATTCTCAGATACCATCTTAAATTTGTATTATTTTGCTGTTTCTTTTCTCCTCTGTGTCAGGAACCTGAATATTATTATGTTGTGGAAATGACAAGACGTTGAGAATAGAGTAAAATATTAAATTCTACTAAATACTCCTAAATGTTACAAAATAATTTTGTTGCAGCTCTAGGTATAAATAGCAGTAAATGCATTGTATGGACAGCCAGAAAACCCTTTATTTGTGTTCTGTCTCTCACCTTCACAGTGCAGCCACTTTCTCCCCCATGTCGAGTCACTGACAGCTTCAGCGAGCCACAGTTCTCAAAGCACTGGTAGTGAGAGGGGTCAAACTGCAGGTAGATGGTGTTGGGATCCTCTTCCTGACCGCTGGCCTCATGACAGCTCACCACCTTCCTGGCCTGGTCGGCGGCGTGCTTCTTCAAGATATTCCCAGCTCCGATCATCATGCGTGTGGCTTGGATGCGATAGAAGGCCCTGCTCTTCTGCTGCTGCACTAACACTTGGTAGTTTGCCATCTCGATCAGCTGCTCCATGTCCTTCTCTGGGTGCCTTTGTTTTAAATCCTTCAATGTCCGGGCCATCTCTCGTCGAGCCTCTTCTTCTTGGTCTTGCTCTGCGCTCATCCCTCCACCTTCTTCCACGCCCTCCAACATCCCATCCAGAGCCTCTTTGGGGTGGGTGTGGGAGTTTACACCCTGGCCGTCCATCTCTAAGTCCATTTTGGTGAACATGGCATCTCCCTCTGACTCAATGATGATACCACGGGTCTTGTCAGCACGGTAACGCTTATTGACATACTTGTAGAAGAGCAGCCGTCTGTCTGCAATCCAGGCTTGCAACACACAGAGGGGAAGAAGAGGAATGTGAGGACTGCCTCCCAGACATGCACCTCTCCAGGGGAAAACACAGACAGGATGAGATACAGCCAGATGTAGGCGAAAATACTCCAGGCAGCAGTAACAAAAAACACCCGCAGGTGCTTTATCTTGCGGGTTTCGTTTTCTGGAACCACATAGACACAAATAGCAATGATAATGAACATGTTGAATGCTGCACTGCCCACAATGGTACTGGGACCTAAAGCACCCGCCTCAAAGTCATGTCCCACCACCTCGATGACAGACAGCAGGATCTCTGGAGCCGACGAGCCCAGCGCCATCAGAGTCAGATTAGACACCGTCTCGTTCCAGATTCGCACCGTGGTCGTCGTCGTCTCACCGTTGGGTTTCTTGATGGTGATCTCCTTTTCCTGAGAGGTGATGACCTCAATGGAGGACATGAAGCGGTCGGCGATTATGGACATACCCAGGAACATGTATATGAGAGCAGCAAAGTAAACAATGGCACGGGCCACCTTGTCGCCCACTGCAGGGTTCTGGGGGTTCCACATGGGCAGCACCACTCCGTCAGAGCAGTTATCTTCACTGGAGCAGTTACCCGGTGAGCTGCCAGCGGTGTCATGGTCGCCGCTGCCATGGGAAAAGTGTGTGACGCCCGGCAACAGAACCAGCAGAACAGAAATGAGCATACACGGACTGAAAGGTGGAGAGCAACTCAGAAAACTCTTGTGCTTTAGCATGGTGGCTTGATGATGCTGTGGATCTTCACATCTGTAGGTTCCTACCAATAAAACATAGAAGAAGAAAAGAGGAAAACATTTGAGTTTGTGTAAAAGATAAAATAGTCACATGTTGTCAGTAAGATGGACACGACTCAATGTGTTAGGAAGGATACTTTAAAATCTAACAGGTTACAGAAGACTGTTTACCTGGTTAGAAATGCAATAAGTACCTTTTAGTTACTTTAAAGTAAATTAGTTAACATTTCATTACTTTTTGATTACTTTTCTGACAGTTGTTCAGATTTTGTCCAGCAGCTTTGCAAATCTATGTCTTTTTTAAATTATTATTATTTCACACACAAGCAAGATGCAAACTACATGCAGAAAGAACAAAGTATAACAAAAAAAAAGCATGAGTAAAAGTGAAACAGAAACCTGTAAAGGCACAATAATGACAACAATATAAAAACAATATAAAAACCAAATGCTAGAACAGAAAATGTTGAATGGGAAGTAAATGTGTTAAAAAAGTTCAAGTGTGAAATAATGCAGGAGTAGTTGCCTTTCATGGAAACAAACAAATGTTTATGAGAAAGATCAGCAAGAAAACTCCTTGATATCTGATGAAAAATTTAAATTGTTTGTTTTGCACGAAGGAAGATGAAGACTCCCACCCAACCTCTGCCAAAATACATCAGTCCTCCACATGAAAAGATACAAACAGAATGAATGCTGTACTAGACATTCAAACTTTTAATCTAAAAGTATATATCTGGATGGAACAGCTCTCTAAATAACTGTAAATATTATATGTTTTGTAATTTATTTCCATGATGTTATTACATGTAACCAGTTGCTCTTTGATTCTGACCACTCACTTGGAGCCCACTCCTGAAATAATCTCTGACGTAAAGGACATCACAAGTCAAGTATTTACAGTCATGTTCGTTGTCCACCAAAATGATGTGGGATCCAAAGGTTTGCCTCAGTTTTTGAAAATCAGAAATGCTGGCACTTACTAATGCTTGAGTCACTGGTATTGAACTATCCTATCAAACTCCCACAGACACTGTGGCCATTTTGTGTAAAGCAGGAGTAAAAATGTTACCCTCTGCACCTGTAGTATGGAGGGAAAACTGACTCAGTCCAGTATGAACTGTCAGGTTACACAGGGATCCAAAAATAATCTTCAGTAACAATGAGGATGATGAGAGGTGAGTAGCTGCTTGTTCTTTTCTTTACAGTGCAGATCTATTTGCGAGTATATAATAGTTTTAAAGTAGAAATAGTCTCTTAAGAAAGTACAGCTTTTTTCAGCTCTGATCTCTGTAATGCTTAATGCTTAAGGTTGTAAACACTCTTATTCACTTTAAGTGAGCCATTTACACAATGTCAGGGGAAAACTTCAAATAAATTCACAGTTTTCTTGCCAGCATCATGGCCATGTCAGCAGATTGAACAAAGAGCACAGCCTCAGTGCTACTCAGAGGAATAACATCTGCATCAGTGTGAAAACACTAGAATAGAGTGAAGAACAGTGGCAATGTCAAGGAATTTAATGTGTTTTATGTAATATTCAAGACGATTTCAAAAATAGGTTCCCTATGTACAGCAGAAGAGGTTTGACAATGCTTTATGAGCTGCACATGCTCTCATTGACATGCAGCAGAGAAAAACTGCAATCTCCACTCTGACCTGCATAACAAGAGTGCACAGTTCCCATCACAGCTATGTTTCAGGGTGAAGCAGCAGAGCACAGATGCTAAAATTACGTTGTCATTTTTTGTTACAATAACAAATGAACTGCCAACAGATTGCCTCTATTAGTAATTTACACAGCAACAGCTTTAAGTAACAGCGAAACACCTGTCTGCTGATCCAATCTGGTGAAACACAATCAAGATCAGAACCATGGACAGCGACGTCTCCTGCAACAAGGTATAAGAACCATAAATAAATGAAAGGCTGTGACCTTTCACTGTGTTGTGTTGTCTTTTCATTCCTATTAACATTTATGAGAACATTTGATTGAATAAGCTTTAAAACCAGCAAAGATATGAGATGAATCATATGCTCATAACATCAGAGACAAGACTCCAAGACCGTGTGCTTCATGTGCAGCATGAAATAGTCGTTCAATCTTGCTCTAAATTTGAGTGGGTGATGTTTCTATGGTAAGGCAAGCTCTCCAGCTGGTGGGAATACAGGAATAAAACATGTTCCTTGACACTAGTACAATAAAAGAATGATGCTCTGATACAGTTACCTAATGAACTGCTACTGTACCGTACTGTAAGAAAAGTTTTTTAGTTAAACTATAAAGGATGAAAGTTTGTATCTTTACATTGATCATGTCATGAATGCAAATGTTTTTCAATGAAACATACATCTGGACCCACCTTCAGTTAAATAATATCATATTCTATCACTTGTCCACAGCTGATTTAACAGTTATTTGTTTCAACTAATTACAAGTCTTGCTGGATTATAACCTCCATTCCCTTCTGTTTTTTCTTGTAAGTGATCCTAAACTAAAAAATGCAATAAAAAAAAAAAACCTGTGACCCAAATAAAAATGATGATTTAATCCACGTCCTAAGGTTTCAAGTTGGCAAGTTCAACCTTTCACATAATGAATCACACTTAGAAGGCAGTCGTCATGATGACAGAGAAGGTGTTGTTTTTTTATTTTTCCAATGGTGGCAGTAATAATTTGTAATTAGACTCTTCATAAATGTTATTTGTACTATCTTGGGAATAAAAAGTCATGAAAACAACAAATACAAGCAAATGAAGCAATGTGTAAACACAAATAGAGACAGACTATTAACAGAAAACATCCAATCCACCTTCAGTTGGACAAATCAATCAAAAATGCAAGCAGTTCTGACGAACTACTGCTGTGCATGCAGTTTCTTTAAATCTCAGCATGATGTAAGACAACAATGAACCCCACAACAACAGGTTTATGTTAAAACATGCGCTTAAACACATAATCTATATTTAATTTTGGGAGAAACTGCATTACTCACCTGGGTGCAGTTATCAGTGAGTCAGCTCAGTGTGGAAGTTGTGGCCTCAGGAGATGAAGTTATCTTTCATATCTCTCTGTAAAAAGACAGGATACCTGAAATTAGCAAATTGTAAAGAGAGTTTTATAATCACCATGAAAACTAAGCAGAAATTATTCCACATTAGAGAGTTTTGGAGAGCTTATTAAAGGCGCGACACGTACAATAGAAGACTGAGCAATTCTTATAGAAATACTGATAAAACATTAGTGTGGCAGACTACAGACAGTTTCAAATCTTTAGTTACAAATAGATTCAAATAAGGTATTGGACATTACAGATGCAACAAAAAATGGTTATCCCTTCAGTGCACGAGGGAAAAACATTGGTCCATTCGGTGCGCACGGTGGTCCCACAGATACTCACAGAAAGCCTTGAATCTGAGCTGGACCCTGGACCCACGGAGCCTACCCTGCACCAGTTCACCAGAGGCAGACACCCCGGGTGCCATTCACACAGCAGACTGGTGTAATGGTGTTGGCTTGTTGCGCTGGTGTCTTGGAAATGACGCGTAGCTATCCACGGTGCCTCTTCGCTATTTTTCTGACAGATACTCTACATCAGCAAACTTAACACTGATGAATTAGTTCCTCTTCTCAAATCCCCCTTGTTCCACCGCGGCGACACCTTCCGCAAGGCTAAGTAATTTTCAAAGAACCCAAACGCGTTTTCAGCTTTATCCTCTCCAGGCTACGTGCGATTGTTGATGCGTAAAATAATAAATTAAATCATTGACTCTGTCCTCTGTCCCGCTTGTATCAGTCAGAAATTCTTCCAAACAGTCAATAAGAAGGAGGCTTTAAAGGTGTTTTTAAAACCGAGAAATGTATACAGTGGAGATGCATCCTTTTCTGTCTGAGCTGCACAGCGCAAAGAACCAAACAGAACTGCACATGAGAGTAGGCGTGAATGAATGGTGAAGGATTGAGAGGACGCAAACCACACAGTACACGGATCAGGACAAGATGGATATCAAGCAGAGGGATGGTGGCGGACAAAAAAGAGGAGTGTGGTGCTATGCAAATGGTAGTCTTGTCTTACTCTTGCGGTGGCCAGCACTGGCACAAGAGACGATGAGCGAGAAGGAAAAGCAGTAACACTGCAGAAACAGGGGAGGAGACGTTCAGAAACAGCGCTACACGCACGGCTGGTCCTCCTGACTGCGCATCAGGAGTCTGGGATTAGTGACCATTTCACTCCTAAATCCCTGTAATTGACTTATTACTGTCATGAGTCATCAACCGTGATAAAGTGTTGTTACCTGGAAGATGATACAATCTTATTTTGGCACAAGGACAGTTACAGATGTTGTCTACGGGTCTGTGCTGTGGGTTGTGTTTTTATTGTAGTCTGGATGCTTTAAAAAAAAAAAAAAGTATTAAAATAAATATTTGTGTTGTAAATTGATGCATCATAAATGGGATGTCTCGTTGATACAAACACACAAATAAAAGTCATCCAAAAAATCCAGATGCTTCTTTCAAACGACTCCTAAATCCTCGTAATTGATCTGTTACTGTCATGAGTCATCAACAGTGATAAACTGCTGCACCCAAAAAGCTGATTTCTTATATCAGTCTTATATCTTCTGGCATCTTACATTCTATTTAAGACAAGTGCAGTGCTGTTGTTTTCTGTAGACTCTGGATTGATAATTGGTTTGTTGCAGTCTGGATGCTTAAAAAGAAAGTATCCAGAGATAAATGTTTGTGCTAATGAGTCAGTGTGTGAAAACAGGAAGGTGTTATTGATTTAAATGCACAAATATAATGACAGACTTAAAGTCCAAAACAGATAGGTGAAAACAAATGTATATAGCTTGCTAGTACCTTATGTCCAAAGGTGATGATAAGCAACGCCTCAAAATCACAATCATTTAGGACATTCCCGACCTTTCAGACACTCCTCTGAATCCTAATGTTAACATACTGCATTATGCATGTTATTGTGGCCTTAGTATATAAGCCTCCTGTCTTGCTCTATGTTAATATGCTGCCTCCAGCCTCCCTGCAATGACTTGTGGGACATTTGAATGGAACAGACCTCATTAATGTATTGTATGATATGTACATCATTAGTGTATTGGTAAACTGTTGTGCATTTTCCACAGCGATAAGGAGTAACAACTTGGGTTCAGCAACTGAGACAACACATCCCATATTCTAATTTGTTGTGTCTGCTTGCAGGTACGTACAACGCCTCCTTCTTCCATTTGTCACAGCTCTCAACACCCTCCCCTTCAACCCTCTTCTTTGCTTCCTCATCCTTCTTTCACTACAGGAACCAGAGGGGACAAGGAGCTCCATCCTAGGAGTTCCTCCACATCTGAAAATCCATCTTCTGTCTTAACATTCATCCAATCCTCTGGACCAGTTTCATTCACCTCTTTGTCATCATGATTCAGATATAATTTGATGCAGTCAGAAAGAGTAATTTGCAGGTACAGACTTAAGCTAAAGAGTTGAAAAAGTCATTTTTGTCATTTAAGGAAGAGAAATCAACATCATCCAGTTCTGGAACTGTCACAGCATCAGAACTAAGAGTATCCTTTGAGGCATACTGCTCCTGGCACTAGAAATATGGCTTTCATTTGGATAAGATTCATTTATTTTATACTGGTGTATGACTCCCTGTAATAATCATAGAGTGGGGGCTGTAGATAACACCCTGAAGAGATTATAGCAAACCTCAGAGAGAAATAAAAAAGATTACACTGAGATCTGGAGAGCAGACAGCACAAGAGGAGGCAGAAAACCCAAAAAACAATGAGGAGGAGAAGCACACACTCTCATAAATTGTGCTCCTGAAGGACAAATCCATTTAAATTCACGTCAGAACCTGTGAAAAGGTTATTACCTGTGGACACACTAACCAGTCAGATCACTTGAACAGTCATAACCACTCATTAAAGTCAGTTGAAAAGTTCTCTTCCCACACAGTGTTCTGTTAAATAAAGAAATGGAAAACACGTACCATGCGTCAAGTGATTCATAGTCCTTCCCACGTCGATAAACAAGAACCAGTGCATTTAATAACAGATTATTAGATTAAATTACAGGTCTAAATATACACAGCAGTGTGGCTTTCAATGAAAACTCAACCACTATCCCTTTATCTTTACATTAGAGCAGAACGTATTGTAAAACAGTGAATAGTGTCATAGCAGCTGATTCACTCTGTGTCAATACAGACGGTGATACATCGCAGTGATGCATTATTCTGTAGATAAAGAGCAGATTAAACCCTGATACTGATGCAGATGTGACTTTACTGACATGAGGAACGAGAGCTGATGGATGGATGGATGGATGGATGGATGGATGGATGCACACACTATTAATAACCTTAATCTCCAAAATCAATTGTGGTATTGGGGGTGATATATACTATAACCATACAGTACAGTTAGGGACTCCTAAAAAATGCAAATATTTTGAAAAAGCATCAGTGACGAAGCAGAAACGATTCTCACACCAGAGGTTTTTTTTTCTACTTAATGTGTTTCCCCACTACTTGTTTACCACAGATCAATACAGCATATTGCACTGTTCTGTGCCACATATTGCATTGCAAGTAAAGTGCTATTTTGTTTTATTCCTTCCTTTATGTACCATCTTAGCAGCTGTAGACTTGGCTTAATAGCAGGTGAAACCCAATATGAAGATGGTTTTATATTCTCTTACAGATGTGCACATGAATATGTTTAAAAAACAAACAGGTTGCATTTGGAAGTTCTGTTGGGAAAGTAAAGTCTGCAGCCTATATTTCAAAGCCTAATAAGAATCTAGGGTTATTAAAATGTCCATTTATATTGATTTCATTGGGTTGGATGATTGTAAAAGTTGGGAGGCTGGTCTCATTGAAGACATTTATACAGATTATAAATGCAATGGAGGCAGAGACATCCAACAGTAGATGTTTTACCTGATTAACTTAGTATTCATACGAAAACTTGATGATATTAGAATACAGATGTGTGAAACAATGAGCTTCATACTCTGACAGACAGACAGACAGACAGACAGACAGATCGATCGATCGAGAGAGAGAGAGAGACAGAGAGAGATAACTTTATTGTCGGTATAAAAATATATAATTTAATATCATTAAATGTATAAGTGTATACTACTACTACTACTACATAAATCTAATTTAAGAACATACTTATTTTCTTAGGCCTGGTTTGTCATGGTTTGCACAGTGTTTCATGTCTTTTAAGTATATTATTCTTCCAAAACATTTCAATTTTTAATGTATTTCTTATGTATTTCTTTGGTTTTTGCACAACCCTTTAGTCAACTCTCTTGTTTTTAAATATGCTTTATAAATAAACTGGATTGTATTATTTTCAATGACTGGATGGATGGATGGATGGATGGATAGATAGATAGATAGATAGATAGATAGATAGATAGATAGATAGATAGATAGATAGACAGACAGACAGACAGACAGACAGACAGACAGACAGACAGACAGACAGACAGACAGATAGATAGATAGATAGATAGATAGATAGATAGATAGATAGATAGACAGACAGACAGACAGACAGACAGACAGACAGACAGACAGACAGACAGACAGACAGATAGATAGATAGATAGATAGATAGATAGATAGATAGATAGATAGATAGATAGATAGATAGATAGATAGATAGATAGATAGATAGATAGATAGATAGATAGATAGATAGATAGATAGATAGATAGATAGATAGATAGATAGATAGATAGATAGATAGATAGATAGATAGATAGACGGACGGATGGATAGAGAGACAGTTTGTTGAGGTAACATTTCCAATCGAAGCTAAGAATTTCCCAGACACGGCAAGCCTGATGACTGTTCTTTTAAGCCACCTCCGTCACCTCAGCATCCACCTGTTGGCTCCAGGAGGAAGATATTTATTTATCAGTCCACAATATCTTCATGTAAACACACCTGTGGCGCTGCCAACCTTAAATATATTCTACTGCTGTAATGAGACATCCCAGACGTGAGTTGTGCTTCAGGAACTATTCTGTCATAATTTTTATTTTCCAGTCATAGGAGAGAAGACTGGACTTATATAGTAAACTGAAATGAAATGTTTTACAGTGCCAATAAAATCAAAACAAATAATTAACATGTGCAAACACAAAGGGTTTGAGACATCCCTTGTACATACTGTAACATCTATTCAGCACCTTGGACAGCTCCGTAGAATACACTGAATTCAAAGGGGGGAAAAACACCAATTATGGTTGAAAATGACAACAAATATAGAGTTTCTTGGAACCACAGCCATGAGAACGCAGACATTTCTGAATGGGAAACATTTTTCTTCTATTATTATGTGTGCAAGTCGCTAAATGTCTCAGGGAAAGTATGTATTACACACACAAATGCACACTCAACATGGTCACAATACCAAGAAGCACAGTGTTGTAGTGATGACACATTTATCAGATATGAACATGAGCACATACATTACATTGCAAACTATTCTTTCTTAATATAAATAGACACATAAAATGTTCCCTTCAAGATTACAAATACACTTTAATGATTAAAATTCAACAACAAGAACTCATCAAACATTTAATAATTAATAATGTGTAATGATGGCTTAATCTTCATGTTGTTGTTTTGGTCAGATTATATCGGTTTGATATTTGTTATTTTATGAGACATTTTCTATATTTTCAGTAAAGTGTTCCAAAACTGCTGTAAAGTGGGTGACAGTTTTCTGCTGTAATAAGATAAATTCATTGTGCTGATGCCAGGAGCCTTTTGTGGGTTGTGCTCCATAAAACAGCTGTGGCTTCATTTGCATTTTTGCATTTACTCTGACAATCAACTCTGGCTCATTGCTGCATTCGGATGGGTTGGGCTTTGCCTTGTGACAAAAATAAAGAAAATTCATTCTCTCTCAGTCTCTTTCCTGAAGTCGTATCACCTCCATTTGAGCCGTTCTTTACCATTTACCTTGCTCTGAGGCGCCCGTACACTTCTATTTGCTCTAGTGGTGTTAAATTGACCCTGACCTTGGTGGCTTATGTAAGATAAAAACAGCTAAATTGCAAACTTTTATGACACACTTCTAACTGTATGTGTACAGGCAGCTTGTGAATTTATTTCTAATGTCATTAAAACGTTGACCTGAACTATATTTATATTTACCTTAAGTAAATTTCATTAAGCAAATCAAGAAATCACCTCTTTTTCACTCTTGTATTATGTATTTTTCTATTATTTGTTTAAGTCGTAGATCAGTGTGGATCATTTTCTAAAAATATGCATTTTTTTCAATGATTTTATGATGTTCCTCAGATGGCATTTTTGTTTTTCTTAAACAGTCATGAAGAAATACAGATTACATTAAAATTGCATCAGATCTTCTACAGCTTTAGTGAAGTCTACCCTTGTTTGTTTGTTGTCAAGTTTTATTTGAGCTGAATTATTATTACTTAAGAAAAATAAAAATAAAAACCAGGCCGATAAATACACAGAAGAATTCTTTCACATCTGACATACTGGCTTCACAAGTAAAAAAAAACAAAACATGAACAAGTCATTTAAATGTTGTTTTAACTGGACTCAAAGGACTCAATGTTTCATATCTGTTAGAGGCTAAATCCATCCTTGCTGAAATAGTTTTTGTTGCTATGGTAATGTCATAGCTACAGTGTATTTATGGACGCATCTCTTCATAGTTACCATCACACAAAGATATTTCCTGCTTGTAATAAACTAATTACAAATGGTATTATTTATTGTGATTTTAGATTTTGTTTTAATCTGAAATTGATTCTGTGACAGAGGATTAGCATTATTGTTATTATTATTATTATTATTATTATTATTATTATTATTATTATTATTAAGAAAATTGAACATAAGATTGCCTTTTAAACATAAGTCAATAAAAACATTAACTTCAGAAAATTCTACCAAATATTAAATTAAATCACAGATTTTAACAAATATAACCAAAACTAAATAATTTTAGCAGAAACAAAAAAAAACAACATCAAACAGTGAAGAGGAAGATGGATTTAATTTTCTCATTGTAAGGCACCATTTCCAGTCATTTAGTTTTCCACCTCTTTTTATTGTCTTTAATTAAGTAATATTTGAAACATTTAAAGAAGTTTAATGAAGTGTTGAAGATTAAGGAGTTGTTTTTTTCTGTTAAGCAAAATGTCTAAAACATGGTTTCAGCACAATACATTTATTGTGATTTATTTTTACCATTTATGCAAAATCTCTGAAAAATGGAGAAAAATAAAATAATGAAATAAATTAATAAAAGTTAATTTACAATGTTATTGAATAGACCTAAATTGATAGAATAATTATTAAAATGCACTAAAATGACTCTTGATAAGTCTAATTAAAGTTTACTCAGCGCTTTAGTAGCTGTTGTAAACAACAAAATGCAAAACAGAAGAACTAAATGAACAAACTAAGCAAACATTCACAAAAATGAACAAAATGATTAATACAATGAATTAAATAGTCAAGCCAATGAAGAAACAAACAAAAAAATTCTACAAAATAAAGAAAATAATCAACACAATGAACAAAATTATAAGCAAAATGAATTGTAATAAACACAATAACTGAAAATTAACAGAAATAATGAACAAAAAAATTCAAAAACTGAAGATAATAATCAATAAAATGAACAAAAACCAACACAGTGAATTAAAGAATCAAGAAAATAATCAGCAAAATTAACAAAAATGAATATATTAATTCAAAACAATGAACAAAAAGATATAAAATATATTACATTAAACTAATTGCCAAATGCACACATGATTAATGATAAATGATCAACACATTTTAAAAGTGAAGAAAATAAACTATAAAATGAACAAAACATGAAAACGTGAATATAACTGCCAGAAAATGGGCAAAATGATCAAAAACATTGTCTAACAATGAAGAAAATATTTATCAAAACAAACAGAAGTATTTAAACATTAAAATAATAATTAACTACATGTAGAAAAATGAGCAAAATTATTGATAAAATTAAAAAAAAAAAAAACTAAACATGGACCTAACATAAAGAATAATCACCCAGTGTACATAAAATCAATGTAAGTAATCGACAAAGACTAAAAATGAATTTTTAAAAAAAATGCAAAACTAGAACACTAAAACAAAATAATACTTATAATGGGTCCCCTTTCCCTTCCTTTTCACAGTGAATAAATTCTAGATTGACTTGATAATGATAATGAACTGGTGACATTTTGCTGAGCTGGTTTTACAGATGTTTTCCTGACATTCAGATGGGTCATTAAACGCCTCATCCTGCTGTGACATAACACCGTCTTCTGTCAGACACAAGAGCATCTGATGTAAAACTGTTAATGAGGAGCTGTAAACTAAAACCTATGCCATAGATTTTAATGTCTGCGTTCTCTGCCCCCATGAGTGACCCTTACCTTCTGCTTTTGCATCGTTTGGAAAATCAATAATGCTGTGAGAATAACATTTCATTACAAAGACCCAAAGGGCACGGGGTCAGGACACATTACATCGATCCAGACCTGCTTCTCTAGTTCTGCTGGTACCAACACCGACCACTTCCACACCTCTGTAGCCTCCACATCTGCAGGAATTGTTGTAATATTTCACTTAAGGCTGAGCTCAGC
The DNA here is from genome assembly GCF_902148855.1 of Sphaeramia orbicularis. NCBI lineage: Eukaryota > Metazoa > Chordata > Actinopteri > Kurtiformes > Apogonidae > Sphaeramia > Sphaeramia orbicularis. The sequence continues at coordinate 22,641,548 of NC_043970.1, read as the reverse complement.
AGCTCAGAGGAACAGATTTGGCTGTGGTCAGACTTTCATGTGACAGGTGTTAATGACTTACAGTCCAGATTGTATACATTTAGACATGACCTCACTGTTATATAACAACACTCTTCCTTATGTTCTTCATCTGAGTAATGCTTTTCTCTCCTTCAGATGAGACACCACGTTCACCTGAAAAGCCCTCGAAGGAACGGTAAATTCAGTTTTGAGGGTCATTTGTAAATCTACTGGGGCTTGAACATCTAATGAGACCATCTGTTGCAGCCTCGGCCTCATTCGTGTCTCCACCTTGTGGGCGATTTTAACACTGTCAGTTTTCATTAGCAGTGTCACACCCATTAAAAAATACTCCCATCATCTACAGACACAAACAACAGATAAATCAGCCAGGAAAAAAAAAAAAAAAAAAACAGGCCTCTCCTTACATCTTCAGTCTAAATATCATCTGAATATGATGGTTCAGCTAAACAACAGATTAAACTAGTTAATTTAGTTTAACCCATAAAGACCTAGTGTTACTTTTGTGGCATTTCCAAAATATTTTTTTCACTATATTTAACTTTTCTTAAGTGATTTAGTACAATTTATTATGACATAACCCTTTGCATTTTGTGTTTTTTGGTGAACATCATGTATTTTCCTATATTTAGTTTACTGATTATGTAGATTAGGGGTCTCAAATATGCAGCCCGGGGCCAAAATGTAGCTCACCAAAGGTTCCAATCCAGCCCCTGGGATGAATTTGCAAAGTGCAAAAATTCCACAGTCAAGGCTGTGGAACTCATTTTAGTTCAGGTTTCACATTCAGACCAATATGATCTACAGTAAAATAATAGCATAATAACCTTCAAAAAATAATGACTCCATATTTTCTTCTTGGTTTAATGTGAAAAAAATATTACACTATGCCTATAAATAATGACAACGTAAAATTTTTGACGTTGTTTTAGTGCAAAAAATAACATTAAATTATGATAATATTTACATTTACAAACTATCCTGTAACAATAAAATGTGAATAACCCAAACAAATATGAACCTGAAATGTCTAAAGAAAATTAAGCACAATTTTAACTATTTTCTGCCTGTTACTAAGTGTTTAGTGTCTTTGCAGGTTCGATCCATAATGCACATGTGTAAACAGTAAGTTGAGGCATAATGTTGTTAAAATTGCACTTATTTTTCTTAAGAAATTTCAGTTTTTTCAGGTTATTCAGATCTTTTTTGTTTGGATAGTTTCTAAAGTATTTTCATAATTTAATGGGGTTTTTTTGCACTAAAAAAAAGACAAAAATTTGGAGTTGTCATTATTTATAGGTTATTATGCTATTATTTTACTGGTCCGGCCCACTGGAGATCAAATCAGGCTGAATGTGGGCCCTGAAAGAAAAGGAGTTTGAAACCCCTGATGTAGATGTTCATAAAAGTTCAGATTAAAGTTACAGTTTATCATATCAAAACCAGAGAAAACTGAAGAAAAAGTGTCTTTTTCAGTCCAATCTCTCAGTAACTGAATTTAACCCAGTGTCTCCATCCACTGTCACTGATCCCACTCCGTGGGTTTTACTGGTGAATTAATGTTATAGAAGATGACAGTGTTTCCATGGTAACTATGGAGCCTCTGAACGTCCAATTGGGTCATATCTGATGACCATGAAAAGATGAATAACTGTATTTTACACCAATTATTGACATGGATTTATAGGATTAGTGGATCAACAGGTATTAAACAGTTTAGGTCAGTAGATGGTGTTGGTTGTTGGTGGCTGTTTGGGTCTTTATGGGTGAATTTTGCAATGTTTCAACTCTACTGTTTCATGTTCATCAGCATCACAGTGTTCAAAGACAAAAAATAAAACCAAAGTATAATGTCTTAGCATTTAGGGAAAAAACATGACAGATCAGGTAATTTATTCATGTGAGAAATTAACATCAAATCAAAAAATAATACAAAAAAACCTAACATCTTGTTACAACTAATATCAACAAAATAGTCAAAAGAAGTTGAGGCTACATTAATTTGGTGTTAGACCCGCATAAACCATTTTTTGGTAACTTTCAAATGAATTTTTCTCTACATTCAGCCTTTCCTAAGTAATTTATCAGTATTTTTCTTATAAAATTACCCTCTGCATTGGGCATTTTTTACTCAAACTCAGGTACAGTATGTTCCTATATTTAATTGACTGATATTGTAGAAGTTCATAAAATGTCATGAAAAACAAAATAAACTGAAAAAAGGAGACTTTTTCAGTAGAATATATGATTAACTCAACATTAAAACAAGCATCTGCAACCACTGTTATTTTTTATCTATTGTCATGGGTTTAACTGGTGAATCAATGTTGTAGAAGATGATGGTGCTTCCGTGGTAACTACAGAGCCTCTGAACGTCCAAATGGGTCATATCTGATGACCACAAAATGCTGAGAAACTGTATTTTACCTGAATCATGGTTAGTGGTTCAACAGTTATTAAACATTTAGATCAGTAGATGTTTTTTGGTGGCAGTTTGGGTCTTAAACTTTCAGTAATTTTAACATAATATATTCAATCATGAGTTTGAGCTTCAGTTTTGTTGTTAAAGAGCTTGAAAGTCTATACGGTACATCTATCTAACTATAATACTTGTATTCTACTGCTCAGAGTTTTTCGATTTATATTATTCAATATCAGTAATCAGAGGTTCACCCCAAACAATCTGTACAATACATAACATCCTCTGTCCTTTGGTAATGGATTCAGCTGGGGGGGCAGCTGTGGACTCTGGTGGCTGTGGCGCCTTCTTTCACTGGGGTCTGCTACTTTCTGGTGGTGGGGGTCCCAGTTAGCCCTCTCCCACTGGTTGGGATGCAGTGCTGTGTTGCTAGCACCTGGTTGCCAGGGTCGGCGGCTGCCTCCTGGTGCGGATGGCTCCCTGAGACAGCGCCTCCTCTTTTACTTTTTCTTTCTGGTCCTCCTGTGCTCAGTTACTCTTTTTAAGTATGTGTGAGCTTGTGGGTGTGCATATGTGCATATGTGCATATGTGTGTGTGTGTGTGTGTGTGTGTGTGTGTGGGGGGGGTTCCTGATTTTTAAACTTATATGTAAAGCACTTTGTGCTACATCCTTAATGTATGAAAAGTGCTATATAAATAAAGACTGACTGATTAAAATGTATTTTAAAAAAAACTCCATCTAAAAAAACTTCAACAAAGGGAAAACAAACAAATGAATGAAATCCTCTTCTTCAGCAAAACAAAGGTGTTCCGGAATATTTTTTAGACAAAACCAGGCTAAACCAAGAACTAACTTAACAAAAACAAGCAAACATTCACAAAAATGACCAAAATAGTTAACAAAATGAATTAAACAGTCAAGCAAATGAACAAAAAGTTAAATAAATATTTAACAAAATAAAGAAAATAATCAACACAATGAAGAAAATAATCAGCAAAACAAATTGCAATAAACACAATAACTGAAATGGATGGATACAAAATTAACAAATAATGAACAAAAATTAAAAAAAAAAAAAAAAAAAAAAAGGATGATAATTTTGGAGATTTTTCTTGCCGAGAAGGAGGGTCTAAGGACGGGGGATTCCATTTACTTCACCGACTGTTTAATACCTGATTACTAGACTGTTTGCTTATTTTCATTGTGTCTTTTTTTTTTTTTTTCTTTAATCAATTCAAGGTGACTGTTGTGATATTGGGCTCTATAAATGAAACTGCATTGAATTGAATTAATGAAATGAAGGTAATGAAAAAATGAACAAAATCCAACTAAAAACAAGTTCAATTGATGTTGTAGAATCCAACTTTATTTGTAAAGCACTTTAAAACAACCACAGTGGACCAAAGCGCTGTACAGAAAAATAAATAAAAACCAAAATAACAGAGCAAAATACGAAAATAGATTAAAAATAAATAAATAAATAAAAACACAGAAGAATGGATTAAAAAAAGAAGAAAATGAAGATGAAGATGAAGATGAAGATGAAGATGAAGATAAAGGGCAGATAGCCCCTCCCCAAACTGTAGCAAAGGCCACCCTTTTGGCGACCAGTTAACATATTGAGGTGCATGCCGTTGGAAGTTGGGATGAAGCTGGAGTACCCGGAGAGAACCCACACAGACATGATACTTATAATATAATTACATTAACTATAATATGCAGTGGTCAGCAATGTCGTCTCACAGCAAGAAGCAAAAAAAAAAAAAAGCAAAAAGCTGATGTGGGCTTTTCTGTGTGGTGTTTACATGTTTTCCCCATGTCTGTGTTCTCCACCATCCAAAGACATGCACTTAACAGGCTAAGTGTTCGATCTAAAGCGCCTGTAGGTGTAAGTGGCTGTTTATGTCAGCCCTGTGATGAACTGGCAACACATCCTGGATGTTCCCCGCCTTCACCCATAGGTAGCAGAATATAGGTTCTGGCAGCCAATGCCGTTCGGAAAATGGATGGATGCAGCTCTTTTATGGAATACATTTACATATATAGTCTGATGTACTGTCCTCCCAAGTCACCCTGCATCGGAAAACTCTTGCATCTCCTAGCAAGAGTCATGTAAAACTGTCTAGATCTACCACTGGATTAAACATTACTGAATGTTTTACCAATAACCTAAAAAAGAAATGAGAAGAAAACACTTTAATGTTGAAAGAGGTCAGGATGTGGTCTGCTGTGATTAACAAAACATCAGGAAACAGCTGTAAGAGATGCAACCAGCATCTTTGTTAAAATCAGCAACAAAAAAAAGGCCTGTAACTTTTTTTTTTTTTTTTTACCTTACACACATAAAAAGGTAGTTGCATCAGAGTCTTCATCGTGAGTGAAAACACTGAAACTAACTTTGAGGCTTGTGATATCAGAGACTTTTTGATGATCAGAGTGTGTTAACGGCTTTGACATTTTTATTACATCTGTAATATTGAGTTTCACATCATACAAGGTCTAAAGTCATACCAGTGCAAGTGTGGATACACAGAACATGCAGGATCTTATTCTCACCACTAGAGGGCAGCCTGAAGTCAACTATAATTCAATAAACAAAGCTATGTAGTTTATGGGTTAAAAGGCACTGGAGGATAAAACCATCCTCCTAGGTTTTATAAGAGATTTCATGATATATTTATGTAAAAATCCAACATGGGTTCAGCACATACACAGAGTCTCCTGCAGGTTCAGTACAGAACTGATGCAGAGCTTAGCAGTTTAATGAAATTAGAGATTTAATGAGCTAAATCAGAGCAAACTCACAGTGTTAGTTTTAGGGGCCAGAGGACTAACCTCGGCTTCCATTTGATGGTTTCGGTCCAGACTGTCCCATGTGGTGTTAAATTACTGACCAAAGCTGGAGCCAAAACCTCTGTGGTCAGGGCTGCACATCAGCACCTGTAGCATCATCTAACCTCCAACTCATTAACTTTTATGTCCCTGGTTTGACGATTTAACAGCACAGCTAACACCAGATGGGAATGTGTTTATATAAAAAGATAACACCTTGACACAGTTTGACCAGACTGTAGGAAATCCCCGAGCAGTGACAACACAACAAATCAAAATAGACCATCGACTCCTGCTTCAGTGCTTCCACACTAACCCAGATCACTAAAAACCATCGATCCACTGCTCTGCACTGGGACCAAAGTTTGGTTTTCCGTGATGAAGCAACTCCTGCACAACCCAAAACAAAAGACATACAGGTGGATGTGTGGATATCTTATTTTTCACTTTTTGTCCTTAACTTTTTCTTTAAGTCATGGTGTAATGCCTGGAGCTGAGTGTCAAACATATGGCCTGGGAGCCAAAAGAGGCCGTCAAAAGTTTCCAATCTGGCCCAAATGAAATTGCGAAATGCAAAAATTCAGGCATGTCAAATTTGTTTTTGTTCAGGGGTCACATCCCAATTTAATCTGCACTAAAACAAAGAGAAAATTTTGGAGTTGTCTTTATTTACAGGCTATGTTATTTTACTGGTCTGGCCCACTTCAGATCAAACTGCTCACTTCAGATGAAGAACTGCTATGTGTTGTTGTGTTGCTTGTTCGGTCTTCCAGTGTTGCTGGTACCTGGTTGGATGGAACTGGAGGTACTGTCCTGTCAGTGTCACCCATCTTCTCCCCTAGCACCACACTATATTATTTTGGAGCTTTGACTTATTATATCCTCTTATTGCACAATATATATTTATATATATATATATATATATATATATATATATATATATATATATATATATATATATATATATATATATATATATATATATATATATAAGCAGGTGCTAAATTAAGTGGAGACTGTTCACATACAATAGCTATGATGCAAATTAGTGACATTAATTGTGATAATAATTGGCAAAATAGTAATTAAACACATTTCCCATTCTCAGGTATGTAGATTATCTAACTGATGCTACTATTGATCAGTTCCTCCAGCCAACAATCAACAAAAATGATCCAAAAATCAGTAGAATGTCATGAAATGAACAATACTATTACTGACACAGGGCTTTGAAATGGATTCATGAATGTCAGGGATCATAGACAACCAGGTAAAATATGTACATTTACAAAAAGTGTTGAGCAGCATCACGACAATAACACTGGAATAATCAGGTAAATTTGTGACATTTGATTACAAAGGGTTATAGTTTAGTTTGGTGTTTAGTTTCATGGTTCCCTGCTGGTTTTATTAGTAGAATGATGTCATTTTTGGTTAGATTTATTAAATGAGTCGCCTTCTGTTAAATAAACTTCTTTTTATTTTACTCTTTGCATGCACTCTTTTTATTTGTTATGATTAGCGAGATGACAACAACAGGTGATAGTGTAACTTTTATGTCTGTATTAGATATAGAATGATCAGCAGACAGGATATTTTCTATCAGTATCAGCAGAAGTTGCTGCCAATAGCTGAAAGATAATATTAGACTTTTTACCTGGATATGCTAAATTTGAGGGAAAAATGGCTCAAATAAATAAACAAATACATTAAAAATTGCTCCTATTTATGTTTTTATGCTTCGTTTTATGTTCAGTTCCGCATTAACGGAATAATTATTTCGACTTTGACATTCAGTTCATTAGTTATTTCATTACTAATTCCATAAAAGATAACTTCAGGCGCATTTTCAGTGTCAGTTTTTTAATGTGAATGATGCCATTGTCAGTCTCATCCAGATCCAAACCTGTTTTTTTCTGTTGTTATTATATTGGCCTATAAAAATTCACTATCAGTAAACCTGTCCAATGTACATGTTAATTCTTACAAATATGGAATGTGTAAAAGAATTAAGAATTTGTTTGTTTACTTAGCTGAACGCATCTAAATGCTATTACACTTAAAGAAGAAACCTTGAACCTGACATATAACGCTGTATCTATGATCATTAGTTGCAATAATGTGCATAAGATTGATCAGTTCTATTGTCAGTGTAATGTATTGATGTTTCAGCTACACAATTCACACAAAGTCAATACTGCACACATATTTATATTTTTTAATTAAAATCAATGTGTAGATATTTATAAAGGAATGAAAATTGGGCAAATAATATGAGAATAAGCTATTAAAAAAAAAAAAAGAAAGAATCAGTAATGACATTTGGAAATATTTTAGCGCCGCAATCCTAAGAAAAAGAAGAACAATAACTAAAATAGAAGAGAGGTGGAATAAATGACCAGTGATTGAAAGCAACATGGTTGTCAATTTCATTAAATGACAGATGAAAATAAGCTTTGAGGGGAAAAAATGAATAAATGAATGAGCGAAACAGTGAGAAAAACAGACAAAAGGGAAAACATTTGCTGCCTGCCCTGCCCCCTCATCAGTCTCTGGGGAACGGAGGGATTATGGAAATGTATAAATGCAAGAGAGAGGAGACTGACAGACAGAGAGGAGGAGAGAGGAAGAGAGGGAGGCAGACGGAGCCAGGCGATTGGTCGACCGGTGTAACATCAAGCGTGATACAAATATTTCTCTCGCAGTCTAAGAATTAGAAGAAGAGGCAGACAGAGACAGCAGACTCAGGAAACAAATTCAGGTCTGAGAAGAAAAAAAAAGAGAGTAAATGAGAATTAGGAAGCAAAACAAAGGTGGAGAGATGAACTTCTGATTCCTGGTTGCTGCAGAGATTTCAGAATATCAGAACAAATGTGCAACATGTAGATTCCTCTGCATGTTTCTGCTCAAATTTTCCTTATGCTCCTTTTTCCAGACTAATGTTTTTACCCTGCACATAGGCAACTCTAAGTGTTTTTTTTTTTCTTTTGGACAAAGCTGAGGGATGCGTCTGAGAGAAAGATGCAGAGCAGAGCTTTCTGACATGGTGCCGACTCAAACTGACAGAGACGAGGACAGAGTGGACTGTTCAGTGGCAGACACGTCTCCAACCAGACACAGGTATTCTCTACCCGATATTAAGATCAGTCAATATATTGACCCCTGAAGCAATCATCAATATTGTGCTATCCTCTCTTGTTTCTGTAAATCCTCTTGTTATGCGCCTGTGGAGCTGTAATGTTAAATAGCCATTTGGTTTGTAATTTGATTTCAATTATTGTTGCTTCATTGATCTTTTGCTCAGCTTAAAAAAGGGACAAAAAAAGCGGGATCCAGTCATAAAATATCTGTTCAACGTGCATTTTTTAACTAACAAGCAATACCTTTTAACTTCTGAAAGACCAGATTTATGTGAAGGCTAATTTAGTAATAACACAAAGTAAGATACCAAGAAACTGCATCCTGTCTAAAGTAACTCACAGATAAATCTGCCAACTGTTGTTTACAGCAAATGTGTTGTATTTGATTTATGCGTCATTATTGTTCTTGATTTAGAGCAACAGATGAACTGAAAGCCATACAGAGAAGAACTCAACTATCACAAGCCATAACCATCGTAGACAATAATCCTCACTGGTGTTAATCACGATACAACTGCTGGAAGAAAAAGAATCCTGTGCTTCTCTTGTGAGCGTGTCAGTCAGACACTTTGTGTTACTGTGGTAGAAATGTGTAGGTCTTGTCCAAAGACAAACTACAGGGAGGAGGAGGAGACAGACATTTTGCCTGTCAGAGTCTGAAAGGAGGAGCATCAGGCCAACAAACAGTGTGGACTGACAGAAACTGCAAGTGCTTCCTAAATCAGAGGGAAAAAGGGGTCATCCCACTGTCAGATACCAGAACAGACAAAGACGGAGCATGAGTAGAAGCAGTGAAGCCACAGCTGAACTTACTCATTGATTTTTACTAAAACTGACTGCTTTACCCACCTGGGCCGTACATACTGTAGGTGCGTCACAGAGGTAAATAGAAAATAACCTCATCCATAAGAAGGAGCGAGCAATAGGCAGAGAGAGAGGCAGAGAGCAGGGGAGATCCCCTTTGTCTCTCTCCATCCGTGTCGTCGTCAGGCTGGCTGGCACAGCCATGGCGTTCACCTTTGCGGCCTTCTGCTACATGCTCACCTTGGTGCTGTGCGCTGCTCTCATCTTCTTTGTCATTTGGCAGGTGAGTAGATCTGTGCACCCTGAAACTGAAACACACACATAAAACTAAAATGGATCTAAAACATCCACGCTTTCTCCTACACAGGCAGACAAATGCATCTACCCACACACAGTCTTAGAACACTGACAGGGCTGAGGAATACACACCTGCTTCAGGTGTTCAAGAGGTAACACACCCACGAATGCAGCTCTGGAAAAGCATTAAGAGGCAGCTGGTTTTCTAACTTAGCTGTGTTTAGGTAAAAATACATTTTTGTTTGTTCCAGAAACAAATGATTGACCTTGCAAATAAATAAGTTTTGTCATTTAGAGTCATGTGGAAATGTAACACATGACATATACTGGGTTTTCTCAGTTTTCATTTATATATTTACATATATCAGAGACAAAACTTATTAAAGAAATTCTGTAATATGGGAAAATTATTTAGTTGTTTTTTTTTTTCATAGTTGTTTTTGTCATTTAGTTGATGTCTACGTTGATTTTACATACATTTTTCTCAGGTGGTCCTATATCAAAGTCTGATAATGACATACAGAGCTCTGTCTAGATGCACCTATATGAGGGGTGGTGATGGCCCATGTGTTAACTATAAGCTGATATATTATATATATCATATATATATATATATGAAATCAAAGAAAATGTAATTACATAGATGAAAAATACATTTGTATGGGATGCATATATATGTCAATAGATTAAAATGTATTCCTTATCTAAAAGGTTTCATGTGTGATGCACAAATTTATTTTTCTTTGTTTCTTTATTTAAGGATCCCCATTAGTCTCTACCAAAGTAGAGACTATTCTTCCTGGGGTCCATTCCCAATATTAAAGTATTACATTTTTTACATTTACAAAGCACATGCAGTATGTTAACACTCCTTATGTACATACTGTACATTTAATACATGAAAAGTCAATATATGGACATTATACAAGTAACTATATTGTATTTTCTCAAAAAAAGAAAAATGCAGTCTTTTCAGACTTCAAATAATGCAGAGAAAACCAGATCATATTAATTTTTAATCGATAATACTAATGGTTTAATATAGAAGCCCATAAAGCATGAGGAGTAACCCTGATGAACAGGGACAGTTCACTCTTTGTGATGTCCACATTCCAGAGGTTTTTCAGTGGATACATTTATGATCTCTTAATTTTTTTTTTCCAGAGCTGCATGTCAGCTGAGGCTCACTGTACATCTCAGCCTCAGAATCAGTGAAACTGTACTTGCTAGTGTTAGTGATGAAAAAAAGTAACAGTTTGTTCTGTCTAATTTTAAGCAAACTGTGATAAGAGCATCATAGAAATTAGAGAAATAAAATTGAGATGGAAGTAGTGCAGACTAAACATTGTGCATTTTTCTTTCATCTGCCTCCTCACTCTGCCATTGAGTGACCTGGTTATAAGGTGGTGTACTGCTGATCTAATTAACTGGGCCTCTTCCACATTCAGCAAAAAAAGCAGATTTGTGTGATCCCACAGTACTGACAATAAGCAGTTCTTCAAACAAGGTGTTCAGGCGACAACAAACTGTCTGTAATGAGTACAGGGAGGCGGAAAAACACCCCAATAATAAATCCAACCACCAGACTGGATGTGTTTGCCTGCAGCGTTTTGAGTGGAATTTGCACAAATATCACCAGAGACCTATGTTCTCAGTTTGCTGGTTACACAAGTACAGACTCAACAAACACTAAAGCACTGATCCTTCACCTTTAACATTTGATCCATCCACAGAGGCATGAATAATGTAAAGCACAAACGCATCATTATGAGTATAAGACTTGAAATGACTAATGTACCGATTGACTAAGTGGGTGAGACTACATACTGTATGAGTCAGTCAGTGTGTCTGTGTGTGAAAAAGATGGGGAGAAAGCAGCGTGTGTCTGGCTCGGCACTCAACCATGTGATTGAAATGCTTATCAAACTCTGATTTTCCTCACCCCTTCCCCCTGTCTGCCTCTGCCCACTCATATGGCACCCCGATTCTATGTGGAGCTCGCCCAATCAGATCGCTCTTTCAGTGCTATAGTAACCATGGAGCTCACTCAGGGGCTCACCACATCGCCATGGAAACTGCATCTGTTTACAAGAGCGCTACGTGTGAAAGGAGCCAAGGAAAGGCCGTATACGTAGAGTCGTTCGGGAAATTGTGCTTTTGTTTTCTTATCAGTCATTGCTGAGATGCCGATGCTCACTTATCTATGAACATTGTTTTTTTTGCTGCCTTTTAATAAGCTGTCAAAGTAGAGCTACTCATAATGGACACAGCAGGTATCCTCTTCAACAAAAACTATTTGTGTTTGTAGAGCTATTAATCAGGAAGCTGCTGAGAAATTCATCATTTATATGCACCTCACAGAGGACGTAGTTAGTGCTTAATATAAGTCAACATTTGTTTCCTTCATTTTCTTTTGCTTGTGTGTTTGACCCTAAAAGGCCACATTAACAACAGACTGAATAGATAATTGTCTGTTAACCATCTTCCGAAATGCTATTTTTGCATTTTAATTAATATAACTGACTTTCTGAAATGTAATTCTGAAGGTGTACTGATTGTTTTGTCGCCAGAAACATGTTAATTGTCCTCATGGGTTTCCTAGTTTCTAATGTGAACATTCTTGTGCATGTTAAAGAAATGAAGACCAGTCTCTGGTTTATGATTAGATGCCAATTGATAAAAAGGGTCAAATTTGTGCTAAACTGCAAAGAGATGATATTAACCCATAAAGACCCAAACAACCACTAGCAACCAACAGCATCTACAGATCTAAAATGTTTAATACCTGTTGATCTACTAATCCTATCAATACATTTAATTGGTGTAAAATACAGTTTGTCATCTTTTCATGGTCATCAGATATGACCCATTTGGACGTTCAGAGGCTCTGTAGTGAACGTGGAAATACTGTCATCTTCTACAACATTGATTCACCAGTAAAACCCATGAAGCCGGATCAAAGACAGTGGATGGAGATGCTTGGTTTATGTTCAGTTAACTATTTATTTTACTGCAAAAGTCACCATCTCTTCAGTTTTCTCTGTTTATAATATATTAACCCTTAACTTTAATCTGAGCTTTTATGAACATCTATATGATCAGTCAATTAAATATGGGAAAATACATGACTTACACTGAAAAAACACAAAATACAGAGGATAATATTATAATTAATGGTGATAAATCAATTAAAAAAGGTTAAAAAATTAGGGGAAATTCATTTGAGAACCGCTACAAAAAATGGCCTTTATGGGTTAATGAGAATTTCAGCAGAGGTATTGTAGCCACCTGAATGCTAACACCCAACATTATTTTGTCTAGTAATGTACTCTGTAATATTGGTTTGGTTTAGTTTACACTTGTAAAAAATTAGATAAAAACACAGTATAGCTTTTACAAGGTAATATGAAGAGAAACTGCAAACAAACTGTAGACAAACATAGTAATATAAGACAATAATAAGCAGTATGATAATTTACTGCTCCAACTACCTCAGTAATTAAACGGAGATGACCGGCAACATGCTTCACAATACGCATGTATTACTAACGGTCATAGTAAAAGAAACAAACGGTTAAGAGTGATCATCAATAACATGCATTTAATTTTCACCCTTGTGTCCTACAGTTATAATAAGTGAACCAGTGACAAACATGTACACATAAACAGAATTTCGTAATGTAAGGAAGATAACTGGAAATACATATTTACATAACATTATCATGTGTGTTCAGTTTGCACAATGTGGCAGTAGCTGCCTCACATGAGTAGCTGATCTAAACAGAATGAAATGCACAAAAAACTCTATGGTATGATCAATATTGAACAAGAGAAAACCTCAGATGTGTGAGAAGACAATTGAAGCTTCATAAAGGCGGAGCATGTGCAGAGATAGGATATTAAATTTGCACTACGTATGACACATTACACAACATTGTTTTCAAAGGAGGTAAAACTCTCACATCCATTGTTTTCCAGATCATTGCTTTTGATGAGCTGCGCACAGACTTCAAAAACCCGATTGATCAGAGCAATCCCACCAGAGCGGTAAGAACCCTGCTGTTTCATTTCTTTTAGCAGAAACGGTCAAACCCACACAAGCCCACAGAGGAACCCCTTACATCTGAGTACAAGATTCAGAAGTGTTCATAGAAACGTCATGAAAATAAAGATGTTCCACTTCTAAAGGTGACCCCTAGATGTGTCAGGCATTATTACAAATGTACTAAACAGTCTTAAGATGAATCATGGTCGTATGAGGAATCCAAGGTGCAGACTGTGTCCAGAAACAGCAGCAGTGGCACCTAATCAGTGTTTCCTTTTACAGTAATTTATATGCAGATTGAAGTAATCAACCTGTTACACAGGCATCGGCTCGTTGGCGCAATCACTTTAAGGGATTGATGCCAATTACACTGCTATTTAAGCAATGAGACTCCATGCTGTCTCCACAATAAAACTTCAGACACAATTTTACTTTACTGTAACAAAGACAAACACTTTCAAGAAGATATGAATGATATATATGAAGTTCATAAAGTACATGTTCTTATGTTACTCTGCAATATCTGTTGTAACATATTGCACCTACCTATATCTAAGATAAATATACTGTAAATTAATTACAAGCATATCTTTGAAAGCATAAAATATTGTTATCTACCTAATAATGTGTGTCATTATTCATCTAGCAAGTTAACAGCAGCTGTGAATGTCTGTTTCACAAGTTTGCTAATGTTCTAGCTCTATTATGAACTGCAAAGTGAGAGTGATGAGGAGTGGGAGAGGAAACTGTGAAAACAGACTGTGGGAGTGTGGAGGCAGGCCAGCTACAGGGGGTGGACACAATAACTGCAACCCCTGTAAAATACAATTTTAATCAAATGCAGCAGCTCTGTAATTAATACTAAATAATACTGTAGTGAATATTCTGATTGAGTCATTGTGTCAGACTGGGACACTTTATTGGTTTAAGATTTCTCTGAAAAAACTCAATCTGAGTTCAACACGGTATAACAACTGGGTCCCCATAAAAGCTTTTACTGTTGATTTTTGTTACATATTTAAGTGTTTCTGTTCTGATTGATCCACTCCATCCATAGAGCAGTGACCAGTAACAACCTAGTGACACTATGGCTGCAATTAATGATTACTTTAATAATCGATTAATCTGTAGATTATTTTAATAACTAATTGATTCATCGGATACACACAAAAGACTCAATTCTCAATGATGGTATTTAATCCAAACCAATATAGGCTGCAGACAAGTCACTAATGATTACATCCCAATGTAATTACATTGGCTTTGGGTATAGTTAGTGAGCACTAACCCACTACCTAGACTTATTATAGCTAGACCCTAACAAATTATAGTCTTCAATCAGCTCCGGTTGGTAAAGTTAGTCTGGTGGCCTGATAAACGGAGATGAATGAAAACGTTCTGATCATGACAATAGTGTCTGACTAGCTAATGGGCTAAAGTAATCATGATACATCTTAGGTTAAGTTTATGTTCTCGGTGGCCACAACAGCTCTGTTTGCGTCGTGGGATTTGTGCCATTTTTTTCTCCATATTTAAGTTTCGTTACATAAATGGCACACTATGTTTCGGGCAAACGGGGCTGCTTTGGCCACCAGGAACAGAATGTAAACCTAGCTTTAAAAATCTGGCCCGGCATCCGAAGCCTCAGCCATGCTGCTGTGTGTTTTCCTCTCTTACACTACACAGTGTGCAGACATGCCTCAATACTAATGTGCACAAGACCCAATGAATGGACTGCTGAATTTGTTTCCAACTCTTTTAAGAATCAGTTTGGATCAATTTAAACGAGTCATTGTTCCAGCACTAAGTGACACTACAGGAAATTAAAGCAGGGTGGAAAAGTGCCAGAATCTGATAATACATATCCCTCTGCAGCTCTCTCCTCTGGGTCAAAATCAAAAGACTAAATATAGACTTGAATGATCACATTATTTAATGTCATTGGAGAAAAGTTAAGAACTTTCAAAGTGAAACAGCAAAGTCATGTCCAGGTTACATCTGACAGAATGTGATGAATCACTGATTGGTAATTACAGCTATCAATCTCATATGTAACCCACTAACTTTTCCGTAATTCGTTAAAAATACAGGCAAGAAGAAAATGCATGTCTCTTGTCCTCTCAGACAATGTAGTCCTGGAATTTTTGCACAGTGGTGGTAAAAAAAACAAACTATAAAGCGCGGCAGCTTTAAAGTGTAATACCACTGATGGCCACTAGATGCTGTTTCAAATAGGCCTAGTAGACTTACATTGAACAGCTTGCTAAAAATACTAGTCCTATTTTTTCCACGCCTTTAAAAAGGCCTTTTATAAATTTTTGCTTTATGTGTAAGATTTTAGGGCAAATACACGCCTTTACATCTGTAATGCCGGGAAAGTTTGGGAACCTGCTTTGGATTCTTCCGTTTATTGAATAAAACACACCCTATTTGTTATTGATTTACTGTTCGACTGCCTACTCTATGAATTTTTTTTTTTTTTTTTTATAATGCAAAGGTTTTATTCTATTGTATTGATAAGTTAGCATCAGTCCAAATATGTTCACTTCTGGTTCCAAAAAGCTAAGATGGTGATGATTTGACCATTATCCATCCAGTTCTGATATATAGTCGATAGTGATGAGGGGTTCTACTGAGGTTCTCTGCACCTGTTGTTAGTGTTGTAGAACTTGAGGCTAATTTGAAGAAAGCTCTTTAAAAGTCTTGCCTGGTCTTGAAATTGACCATATTTTTACCCAGACTCAGTCTCAGACAAGGAAGACTCTCAGTTTTTCTTTCTAGACCACTAGTGCAGGGATATCACATATTAAATTAACTGCTTTGATCATTTTATACCTTATCAATAATTATTTTTGTAACTAGTTGAAAAACCTGGTTGTGATAATGCCCCTGCTGTGTATCTGGTCATGTTCTTTACTGTTTCAACCTACCTTGGTCTTGATCATAACTTAGTTTAGGTGATCTCAGCTGCAACATTACCAGCAAATTTGTAGCCAAGGAGGGCATTACAATTTGAGAAAGCAATTTATTGTATGCACAATTGGTAAATGCCCCAAAAACACAGATTAGGTCATAAACAAATTAGTGCTGTTAAACGATTAAAATGTTTAATCAGATTAATCACAGAGTGACAGTGGAATAATTTTGATTAATCACGATTAAATATCATTCATTTTTAATCTATATTAATCGCGTTTCATTTTGCATGAGCAAACAGACTCAAGACAGGAGGGAATATATATGTACTTAGTGTGTTTGTCGCAAGTCGGGCAATGCATTAGCTGAAGTGTTAGCAGAATCCCTGACTAATGTATGCTTTGTGTTAATGTAGTATTTTAAGATGGAAGTGCTTTGGTGAAAAGAAAACTCCTTCCTGCAGAGTGTATATAATATGACATGTCGGTCGACTGTTCCGTCGTTATGGGTTGGTCCTGCTGCCTGTCACTACCGATCAACTGCCCATTTGCACATACACGACGTTAACTCTACTTGGACAAACTGCCCCAAATGCATAGGCAGAGACAATCAGAGAGTCATTCTGCAGATGGCTTTAAAATATTTAATCAGATTAATCATGATGATGGATTAACACATTAATTTTAGCAGCCCTAAAATAATTAATAAATAAATAAATAAACAAACTTTCCAGGAACTTACCACCTCTAAAATACCTTAAAGATTATCTACAAAAACCTACAAAACAGCATTTACTAGGTGACCTTTAATGAAAAACTTAACAGTTACTGATTTCATAGGGATTCACGCCACTCTCTCCCATAATGCATTGCTTCCAGTCTCGGCCAAGGTCAATAAACTGCATAAACAGAAGCCTCACATGGCAGCAGCCGTGGAAAATAAACAATAATTATGTCTGATGTTAGCACAGAGCTGCAAGTGTTGTCTATAAAAAAAATAAATGTAGCAAATATTTGCCAGAGAAAGTGCAATTACAGGAGAACAAAATGGAGGGGATCAGGTGTATTTATACGCTGTCAGTGGGAGACAAACTTCCATTTTATACAACGTTGTCACTGGCTTGTCGAGAGAAAGCACAGCATTAATTCCTCTTGAAATATCTTAAAAGGTGAATCACCTCCTGAAGAGTAGCGCTACAATAAGTCTAGTGGCTACAGTATTATTCCTCTGCCTATGAAAAAACTAATTATGGAACAGTGAAAAATGAAAGATGCTCTTGACATTTCTTTCAAGCATTCTTTATTGTTGGTGGCATTAAGTTTAGAAAGCTGTTGATGTCTGAAATTAATGAGTGCCTAATGCATGCCTACTCTTGGAGCCTGCCATTAGCAATGTTTCCCTTGTTAGAGCAATTAAAAATTCACAGTGATTTAGATGACCTGACACAAATTAGGGCACCTCAGGGGAGACTGGAGATTTTTCAGACTTACTGCACAACTACATGTATGTACAATAACTGTCCACACTTTCCTGTACTGATTACAAATATACACTTGCAGGAGGATATTGCACACGCGAAGCAAGCGAAAAAGAAAACAAATGGGGAGTGTGAACAGCCAGTGTCTGGTTTAGAGCCTGGATGCTGTAGATTCAGGGCAACAGCCACTTTGAGGTTACCTTGGGAGTTCATAAATTCATAAATGCTCAAACGTGCTGCCTGTGGCTCCAGCTAAAGGGAACAGACATCACAAGAGCCTCAATACTCACTGCTATCATACTGTAACTCAGATATATGCCTCAGTATTTAATTAAAAGAGAGTCTGCCCAGTTGGGGCTTTAGAAACACTGAATAAATACAAGTCTGTGCACTGTTGCACAAACAAACAGTGTTCTGTTAATTATCTGTCTTGTGATAGAGGTTTACTAATCCAGGTCAATAAACTGATACATTTCACCTTTGCTTTACTAGCTGGTCAATAAGCACTAAAAACAACATCATTAGATGTTACTGCCTGTTGGTTTGGAGAAGCAGCAGAAGATGGATGGCTTTCATTTCTGAGACTGATAATTGAGTTTTGTCTTATGGTTCACAGGAGACTCAAAGTAGTTCAGCTGATACGAAAGAACGAAAGATCCATCACTTATTATTACCTCAAATGCTGTGTATTTTATAGCATTGTTTGTACTCTTTAATAGGGCTACTGTGTTTAACAAGAACTCAAATAAATAAAATATTATTAGACAAATAAATCCAGATGTAGTTGAGAGAAGATTTATGAATCATTAATAAATACTACACAATGAAAATAAATAAAGTCTTTAAAAAACTATGTATAAAATTAGAGGTGGGTGTAAAACAACTACTCATCATCATTATGGTATATTTTTATATCATAATATTTATATATATTTATCATATCATACAGTTTTCTCTTGTCTTCTTAGATCTTGGATTTAATTTGTTTATATTGTCTACTAAAAGGCTTCCACGTTTCTATAGTTTGCCCATTTACCTAAATGTGACTTTATTCTGATGCTGCACAAATATTTTTTTCTATTTCTGGTTAATTTTTATAATTATGTAATTTAGATTTCTGAAATGTTTTGCTGTTTGGTAAGTGTTTTTAATGTTATGACCACAGAGAATAGTTGAAAACCACAAATAATCATCACCAGATGGTTATTTGTGGTTATTTTAAATCCGAAAGAGATAGATTAAGGATTTGTCCTGTAACATGATAAAACAACTGCAATATTTATAATTTTTGGCCTTATTTCCCATCCCTGTGATAGCAATTTGTATGTTTACCTTCAAATTTTAACACATTTTCTATTCTTTAACTAAACCAAAAAGTACATTAGCATCATGCCACTAATCCATTTATCTGTTTTTGCCTTTTAAACACGTCACATTCATGTGCTATGAACCTTTAAGCCAGTAACTTTTTCTTAAATCTACATGCTTATGCAAAGGGAAGTCTTGATTTCCTAAATCTTCATGAGGTTTTATTTACAGGTACATAAGGGACATTCACAGACTTTCTTTGTATTCACTTCACAGAGAGAAAGGATTCTGAATATTGAAAGAATCTGCAACCTTCTTCGCAGAGTGAGTAATAGTTGTTTTTCACCTGCTGCTGGTGCATGACTAACAGGGGGCTTCACTTCGCCTCGACCATTTGCCGCTGTAACCGTTAGAACCATGACGCAAATCGATTCATTTCACATCTATCTGCACAGTCCACCATCACAGCAATGGGAAAATAGCACTGACACAGTTGGGTTATTGTTGTTTTTGTTTTCTCTGTGTGTGTTTTTTATGCTCTAAGGCTTTTAGAATAAAACACAATGTCCCTGAAATCCGACTGCTGCGGTGGCTATTTTAAACATGCATGGGCTGGGAATCATAATGCAGAGATGAGAACAAAAAAGTGGCCATTAAGGATTTCTGAATATTTTATTTGTGATCATTTGATAAAGTGCTTAATTCACTTTCACTGTAATTAACATATTTTCTATTGTCTTAACTGTCACAGAGCGGTTATTAATTTTAACCTCAGTATCTTTGTGTTGTGTTTTTTTTTCTTCTTTTTTTTAATTTCAGGTTGAGTCCAGTCTGAATATTTAATATTATTATCACCCAAATCAATCAGAGGGGACAGACATGTTTGTTACATTAGTAATGCAACCAAATCTCTAGTTAAAATAAATGTTCTCATTAGGTACCATGGATATTTCAACATTTCTGGACCAATAATACATTTCTAGATAGACCTCTATCAGTGTTTAATGGCATTTTGTTTATTTCCAGTATTTTATTATTATCTTTAGACACTGCACTTAGTTGCAGTTACAGAAACATAATAGGGTGTAGTTAAATCAATAAAAAGTCTGCAAATATATGTTACAAATGAAGCACAATATATTAAATGTATGGATTAAAATTGAACTTTCCCAGCATCCCTTAGTCATACTGTACAAACTCTGTCATGAATAATACACTCAAGATTTTTTTTTTTTTCAAGCCTTTGCCAGCAATAGTACAGAAGCGTATTGCATTCACACAAAAAATAAAATTCAGCTCTGTTTTTCCAAATTAACGGGATAATTATCTCGTAATTACGAGAAAAAATAAGTTTAAAAAAATTCAGCTCTGTTTTTCTGATTTAACAAGATACTGTTTTCGGAAAAAAATTAAATTTGGCTCTGTTTTTCTGAATTAACAAGATAATTATCTTATAAAAACAGAGCCAAATTTTTTTTAAACTTATTTTTTCTCGTAATTACGGGATAATTATCTCGTTAATTCAGAAAAACAGCCGAATTTAATTTTTTGTGTGACTGCAATACGCTTCCGTACAATAGTGAGTTATGAGTAGCTGTTAGTGTTTTAGAAATGTACCATAATACTCTTAATCAAATTAAACCATTACACAATCACATTTTCAATAGCAAAAAAGGAACATCATGTTAACTAATATGTGCTAAACTCTGAGGACTAATATTCTCTACACAATGGCAGCATCCAAAATGCTATACTTCATGCTAATTTGTAAGCTAAGACAGTATGTAAGATATTTTAGTATGACTGAAACCGCAGTATTAAATGGAGAGTATGTGAACTGTATACTATTTCTAGGTTAATATTACAACATGCAAACCCTAGATACTCAAACAGCATAAATATCCAATAATGAAAGGTGGGTGTGGCATGGTCGGACATAGTTTTACACAGATGACAAGAGAGGTGACTTTGGTCAGTTATCAAAGGTTACACACTCCAAAATGGAAAGGATGCTTACAGGAAGTGTTCACACCCAGAGTTGCGCATCCAAAAAGATGAATTTTACTAGATATTTACACAAAGTAGAAAGAACATTAGTGTAGATATTGTGTATGTAGGGGATTTCAGAAAAAAACAATCATTTTTAGCACTAGACAGTAATACTTTGACAATAGAAACTTAAAATAACTAAAAACAGCTCAAATCATCATATACCATAAAAGTGTCAAGTCATTCTTCAAACAAAGGAACGTCTCAAGTCTTAACATGAGGTAGTTTCATAATTTTTTTTAATCTCCCCTTGTTATGTGGACATCTGGTTTATGATTAACATATTAATCACTTTGCATAGATGTCAGTCCAAATCAGTCTAAAATGAGATTGAAAATTGGTGTTAGAAAGAAATGCCATGAACTGACAAAACTTTCAGATCACATACAAAGATATGTTGCCGAAAAACCTCAAATATTAAATGATGCAGAAATCAATGTATTTCTATAGGGTTAAATTTGACCTGCTGGCTGTTAAGGTATAAATTTGCATCATTTTAATCTGGGTTTATCTTGACTGTGTGTAACAATAGGATAATGTAACACAATGCAGCTTTAGGCAGAGTCAAGAACTGGGAACCTTCAACTGAGTTTCCAGGTTTCTTGGCTGGAATAGGTCTTTCTGGGTGGTTTCCTCCAGGTGATCTCCAGTTTCCTTTGCCATTAAAAATATGTAGACTAGGTAATTTGTTCTTCACCATTGGCCTTAAGACTGACAGGAGGTAATAGAATGGGTGTGGTAGTGGCAGACACTACTCCTGATGTCCTAGAATAGGTCAGATACAGAGGTTTAATTTCACTTCAGACAAAATTAAGTGAATTTTAAAAAGTCTGACTGACATTTTGACATTGGCACGCCATGTACAATATGTAACCCATCAGTAGTAAACATATCCAATAACATTTCTTTAGTACAATTGTTAGTTACTTATCTGTGTTTCCTAAATTAACAGTTGTGTAAAATGGTCAGATGGCAGATGAAACTATAGCAATATTATAGTACGTAAGTGACCTAATTTTCCGAATTAAAACGGGGGAAAAGTCTCTGTATGAGTTTTTAAACACCAAACCTGACTTTATCAAAGCCATATACAATGAAGAGGAATCAGTGATAACAACAACAAGATTAAAACAATCAGAAAGGGACAAAAAGACCAAAGTTAAATGAGACCAAAAAATTTAACAGGTAGCAACATTTAAATGATGTAGAAAAGGCAAGAAACTAAAAATTACATTTAAAAAAAAAGACTTGGAAGTGGAAGTGTTAGTAAAAATAAAGATCTTTGGCAATTTCTGATTGACTGAAAAAATACAATAAAAGTAACTTTGTAAGTTTGGGTCCCAGTGAATCTGTGAATTTCACTTTTGGGTCTCAAGCTGAAAAAGTTTGCCAATTGTTGAGTCAAGATGCTGACTCTGTTCTCTGGTGTCGTTGGTTTGTACACAATTGTAGAAATGTTGTCATGAAATGTACTTTTGGTTCAGAGATGCTGACATACTTTGGGTATCTGTGGTTTGCAGAAATGCTGCCTTCAATGACCACATTTTCCTCTGGCAACTGGGTTGAAAATAATTGGATGAATTCAGTTGTGAAAGTCAAAAAATATGTGCATAACAGGCATTACATTAGTATTGTGGTGTGACTATTTATTGATATGGAACCAAATGTGATGATTAACTAATACAAAAATCTAAGCAACGTTAAAAAAAAAAGAGAAAAAAATCATTAAAAAAATAATAATTAATAATTTTCCTGTCTGTCAGAGTTGGATCCATAGTGCGTTCAATGGCTCCTCACTGCTTCTAATGTGTGCTAATTGCTAATGCAAATGCTAATACTAAGTACTGTGTATGTATTAGGATGAGTACAATGCCAATAGAATTTCCCTACAGCTAAAATAACGTGCAATAACCTTTAACTTTGACCCTAATCTTAACATTGACTAAATGAAGCCAACAATTTTGATGTGATTAATGTTTAAAATCACTGAATACATGTTAGAAATTATATTTTCACTGTTAATATGAAGTGAGATATGAGTAACATTAACGCCTTCGGTGTGAAAGCTGTTAGTTTTAGTGTGATCCAGGAGCAGGATAGCTTCCTCACAACATGAAAGTGTGTCGGTGTTTCCCGAGCAACTGCTGCAGCGTTTATAGTTACATGTCAGAGGTGTCAGTGACTTGCAGGCGTATAATGTCTGTCCTCATGTTCTGTTGGCTGTAGTTGGTGGTACCAGAGTACTCCATCCATGGGCTCTTCTGCCTGATGTTCATGTGCGCTGGAGAGTGGGTCACACTCGGCCTAAATATTCCGCTGCTCTTCTACCATCTGTGGAGGTACGTAGTCCCATAACAGATGTTTGCTGACAAGCTTCGGTCACTGCAGAGGATGGGTGTGAGTGAACCCAGATTCTCCATTCTTTCAGGTTTTTTCATCGGCCGAGGGATGGGTCCGAGGTCATGTATGATCCAGTCAGTGTCATGAACGCAGACATCCTCAATTACTGTCAGAAGGAATCCTGGTGTAAGATGGGATTTTATCTGCTCTCCTTCTTCTATTATCTCTACAGGTAAGTTTACATTTCAACCCACACTCTGCAAAAATGAAATTTCAATTATGTTTTTATTCTAAGTAAAGGTTTGTGACTTGGTCTTAAAGGTTCAGTGTGTGACATTTAGTGACACCTAGTGGTAGAGTTACAGAATGTATCATGGCTGGAAAAATGAAAAAGATTGTTGTTACCAGTTTTGTTTTTGACTGTTGTAGACACAGAAGGGAAAATACGGTGGCCGACAGGTACAAACACGCTTCATATACAGAAACAACTTGCATATTAAAAGGACGAGCTGCATATAAGAAAACAAATGCCAGGGCAGTGTTCTTCAACCTTGGGGTTGGGACCCCACGTGGGGTCACCTGGAATTCAGATGGGTTTCCCTGAAATTTCTAGTAATTGATTAAAAAAAATAAAAATTACCAATAAAACATATATGGTGAGGTGATAGAGACAATCACAATCCATAAAACACATGACAAAACTGTGAAGCTGAAACTGAAGCATTGTGGTACTGTTTATCTGTCAAACGTTCATTGTGGTTTCAGATGCTGCAGCTCTTTCATAATTCATAGTTTGAGTTATTGTTTGTTCAGTATTAATTGTCAGCCTTGTAAATCCAAGCTGGACTGACTGTACATACCCTGACCAAGGAAAATAAAATTCTTACTTTGTGCAGTAATCTACACCTGGCTTTTCTGCCTCCGTCCATAATAATATACATTATATAGACTAAATGTCATCTAAAATTAACGTTTATTTGCAACATAGTATAGCAAACTATTACATGATCAAAAACAAATTAATTTTAGAAAAAAATGTCTCTGTTTTGAATGTCTGGGATCGCCAGAAATTTTTGGTGTTAAAATGGAGTCACGAGCCAAAAGAGGTTGGGAACTACTATGCTAGAGGAAAACGCTGCAAATACAGAAACATGCTGCAAAAACAGAGAAGCACTGCAAATACGGAAACGGCTATAAGACAAGAGTGCTGCAGAAACTAAAACAAATGTAAGAAGAAAATACTGCACTCAGTGCTGCCCCTGGAGGCCTGGAGCACTTCCGTTGTGTGAGTGGATTTGCAATGTTTTCTTCATGTATGTGTTTCAGTTTCTGCAGCACTCTTTTCTTACAGCATATTTCTGTATTTGCAACATTTTCTTTTAGCATTTGAAAAGAAATGATATGTGTTCTTTTAATATGCAAGGTGTTTCTGTATATGAAGCATGTTTGCGCATGTTGGCCACCGTAGGAAACTAACTTTGGTCCACACTCAGAAATAGTAGGTAATCATAATACATCTTAATGCTGGATGCTACAAAAGAAAAAACAGAGAGGAAAAGAAAAAGGAGGAGCTACTATAGAAAAAGCTTATATTACCATAAAAAAAACTAATGTTTCAGTACCTCTGTGTGGCTGTACACTTGTCAAAGCATAGCTATGAATATTATATTCCATTTCTGCAATTAATGTCCTAAGTCTTACACACTGCACCTAAATATCTAGCTCAGTATTTAGATATTTCAGCTAAATATTTAACAAAATTTAACAAGTAATAACAGTGGTTTCCAGAAGATTGTATTTTAAGAATATAGAAGTTAAGAATATTAAGTGTAGCCTAAATAAATGTGATGCATGCTTGTAATATGTATATACTGTTTTTCAGTGGCATTGGATTTTATTACAGTTGTTAAAAATCCAGCCAAGTAAAAATCAGGCATATTTTATGCCTTTTACAAGACAGTTTTGCTGTATTTAAGAATTGTACCGTCTTCCTAGTATAGGGCTGTTTTTGCACTGGTAGCTGAGGTGGTGTCTTGGAGATTTGTCAGCAGTTGCATGAACTTGTGAAGCTGCCAAAAAACAAACAAAAAATGGCGTTGTTGCAGCACATTACAGTTCTCTCTCTCTGTTTCTTGCCTGCTGCCATGGTCTGTTTCCTGGTGAAAGTATGGTCTACGCCTTGGTGAGCTTCTAACAAGCCAAGGATCTGGAGAAAAAAGAAAAATCTAAGACACAAAGGAATGAACAGAGACATCAACCTGTCCTTTCTACATGTATTATCCCCATCACTTTGGTTTGGGTTTAACAGTATTACCACGGACAAACGACTGTAAGAATTAGAGTGATAATTTGAATGTAAAGGTGTTGCCTCCGCTCAGTTCTATTGCTTTCCTCAGATACTGCTGGACAAAGCTCTGAAGGCTTGAGACAGAAAAGAGGACTCAGTCAGTTGTTTGTGTTGCCTTTGACCCACTACATGAATTAACAATATTTCTGAAGGGCTGGAGATTTCCCATGCTGCTCTTACTGATTCAGTTGCTAAACTCACTGTGAATCTCCAAACACTTTAGGGGCTGGAAAAACAAAATGATACGTCTGTATTCTGTGACTTTGAACATCTTCTGAAAGCAGGAGTTTTGGTATTTCAATTCATTCAAGATGATAGATGCCTCTGATATCAAACCACTGCTTTGATTGTGTTTGAGATATGAAAAAAAAAAAAAAAAACTGTATGAAACAGGTTGAAATGAACTGCCTCCTGTAAGAAATCTAAGAGACTTGGCAGGGAAATTACAGAGTAGACACATAAAACATATTCCAACTTGACATTCCCTTACGCCAGCCTCTGACAACATTACATTTTCACACTTTTATAAAATAAATAAACATAAAATAAAAAAGGAATTGATCTTAGATTTGACTTAAGGGTCAGTGCTTGTAATGTGTCCATCGCTGTAGGGACGTATGTGACGCTACATGTTAGGTTCATGCTTTTCCAAAGGGCATCAAGCTCAAACATATAATAAAAAAGTTCACTTCTGAAAAACACTGTGCCAAATAAAAATTAAAAGAAAAAAAAAAAAATCAGTGGTGAAAACAGAAGCGAGCAGAGACTGGACAGTTTGCCTACTGTTAGTGCTGGCACAATGTTTTTTAATCTAACTTTTTGACAATTGCTGTTGTATTTTTTAGTGTACAGGGAGCACCTTATTCCTATTTCCAGTGAAGTTTACTCTTACTCATCTGCATTTATACTGTAGTCATTTTAGCACAGCAACATTTCTCTGATTCAAGGTAGAATTCTAAGATCTAATGTACAAAAAGCAATTAAAACAGCAAACTAGCAATGTTATTCCACTCATAAAACATATCGACGCAGTGTTATTCAGTAATAACAGGAGCGGGACACAACTGGCAACGGTTTCAGTTTGGAAAGACAGTTCAGTCGTCTGGAAGTGTTCAGATAAAAGGGACAGATGGAAGTCTTCATGACGACGGAGACTTGTCATCATCCATGTTTTCATTAATTTGACCTGTTAGTTCATACGTGATGGTTCAAATGTGTGATTTTAACATCAATGGAAAAACAGAAACTCTGGACAACAAACTGTGATGTTTGCAAGTCCTGAGTAGGTCCATGTGTGGTAAATGATGGTGAAGACACATCTGGTATATTAGCTGTCGCACTCATTTAGGAAGAACACTTCAGTACTGCAGCCTATTATTAAAGACATTTTTTAAATTATGTGCTCACATTCACATTGAAAATTCACACTTGAAGATTAGTTTATCAATCATTAATTTCATTTGTGCCCAAAACTATCACTTAAAAATGTAGAAATACAACATTTGTATGTATTCCAGTTGAATTTTCCTCTATTACAATTCTTTTCTATTGATACAGTACATCAACAAAGGGTCAGGCTGGTATTATTTTTGCATACTGACAACAAATCCCACGGAAAAAACTAAGGTAAAGCCAACAATGTGTTATTGTCTAGTATTGTCTTTGAAAGCTTGACAGTGTAATACTAAGCAATTCAATTTCCAACTAAAACAGTCACACCTCAAATGGACTATTCTCAGCTGTGGATTAATGTCTAGTCTGTTGTGCAACAGAGTATTTATGGCACCAGAACAGTATATGTGGGATGGGGTCAAAATAAACACAGTATCCAAGTTCATGGTCACCAAGTACAACAGTGTGGCTCTTGTTTCACCGTTTTGAAGCCATTTTTGAGACGACAATTGAGATTTATAGCACAGATTCAGTTCATTTTCATTTTATGTCTGCTATAATACTAATAATCATAACTGTACTTACATAGTATCTCTGAGAGCTGACATTACAATCATGGCCATCACTTAAGAGATACTTAACCCTTGTGTGGTGTTCAGATTTTTGTTATTCAGCCAGTGTTCGTGGGTCTGGTGGACTCACTGCATTTGGAGGTTTTGAATTCAACATAATCAAACAATTTTATGTTAAAATACTCAACAGATGTTTACTTCATCCCAATTACAAGCGACATAAAAAAACATATTTTTAATATTTGCCTTTTGCCTTTGATAGAACACATTTATGAATTGAAGTGCTACTCATTTTTAGCTGGGTTTTTTAATAAAATGCAATGTAATCAAGATATGAAAGGGAAAAAAAATCATTAAAAAAAAGAATTACTCATCATTTTTCTTTTGACAAAAAATTAAAACCCAAGAACCATACAAGGGTTAAAAACAGCCAAGGCAAGATACAATAAAACAACAGATAAACAAACACATAAAATAACAGATAGAGGAAGTAGAAAACTATAGACGAATTCCAGACGATAAAAGAGATGATTTAAATGAAACCACTGTCTTTTCTAATCTAATCTCATAAATCTTGGTCTTTCAGTTGTTAACGGGGTTCAAAAATCTAACCTGGTTCTATGTAAGGCCTTAAAGTCAGGGTTAAGTTTTTAATGTTAATAACTATGAACAGCTACTGGAGGAAACATAACATAGATGGGATATGGCCGTTTGTCAATAGGATTTT
The DNA here is from genome assembly GCF_902148855.1 of Sphaeramia orbicularis. Taxonomy (NCBI): domain Eukaryota; kingdom Metazoa; phylum Chordata; class Actinopteri; order Kurtiformes; family Apogonidae; genus Sphaeramia; species Sphaeramia orbicularis. The sequence continues at coordinate 22,612,860 of NC_043970.1, read as the reverse complement.
GTTCAAGGGGTTTTATGTAGTATTTGTTTTCCAAACAGCAGCACACTTCAGACTAAAACCACCAATGAATCAACATTATGTATCCACAGACTATATCACTCACTGAAAAAAATATAAAGCTCATTGTTTACACATATCTGCATTATTATATTAAGATCAAGTTTCTTTTTCAACAAAACCTCATAGCAGTCAGTCAAAATAACACTGTGTCTTATAATGGTCATCCCAGTGGATAGTTTACATTATAGCTCTGTTTTTAGACAGAAAACACACACACACAGTAAAACCACAAACCACCTCCGTTTTCTGTACGGTTTGCATTGTTAATAGATGAACTAAAGATCTTTTTGGAATCGTCCGAACAAGGTCAGATCTGTTACAGTTTAGTCTGAACCGAGGATCAACAGCAACTTAGCAAAGATAATAACATCAAATAATAACTTTACACCTTTGTAAGACTCATAATCAAACTCGTCCGTGTAGAAGAAATGGTGCCATTTCAGCTTTAACTCCATTAGAGTCCAGTGCTTCTAGCTTTTTTAATTTTTTTTTTAATTGGGGTTTTTCAAATACAAGTACATTTCAAACACACGGTACAGTGAGATGCATATTTATATACTATAAGTTTCCGAAATAGGAAATGGAAGATGAGTGAATAAATAAATACACACATAACATATGCACCAAATCAAACCAAACAAAGTAACAGGAGAGAGAGAAAAAAAAACACAGAGGACAGTGCTTCTAGCTTTTATCATTTTGTCACTTTCTTTGACTCTATGTGGTATTAGTTTGACTCACTACTCCCTCTAGTGGTCACATAAATCCGATTTAGTTCACATCTCCACAAGCCAATACATTATTGCCTTTGGTAGAAATTCATAACTCTTTATTGAGATAATTTAAGGTCATTTTTAATATTTGACAGTATAAATACTACATATAGCCCCTTAGAATCCGACAAATCTTCTCTTGGTTTGGTCTTTTTATGTTCTTTTTACAACAAAAGGTAAAGAAACCTTAAATTCCCAGTCCAATACTGACTGTGCAATACTAATACTAGTATTAGTTGTAAGCTGTGTAATATTATTACACATTATTTTTATTATAATATTATTATACTGCTAAAATAATAATTCCATTTGCTCTGACAGGTCCATTACATAAGCTACTCAAAGTAGCATTTATTTCTTTTACCACTTCAAATAATCATGCTCTTCACCACAGAGAAATTTAAGCTTAAAAAGTACAGCTTATTAAATGTCATATCTACAAAAGCAACTGTGCATAAAAGTGTCAAATCTGTTTTTCACAAGACATTCTGTCTTGCTACCAAAATTAAATGCAACGGTTTTAAAAGCGCTGTGTGACAAATCTGTGCACAAACCTCTTTTGTCTGTCACCTTCCTTTCATGCCACTGTGGTTCTGATGGGTTCGAGGGAGTAACTTAAATCCAGCCAAACATCGCTTCAATCAACAAAAGCTACTTTAATAGTCTGACAGGCTTTTTTTTTTTTTTCCAAGTAGATTTTGATGTCAAGATGTAGACAGTACATATTGTGCCAAATGATGTTCCCATGAGAGTAATCACAGGACAATGAGACCTCTGCGAACAATGTGAGTGTGATGAGTCTGGACAATCACTATAAAAGCACAGGAACAAGAGGAAAGGAGGAGAAATTCAACTTGTTTGAATGTCATTATGTAGTTGCTCTGGACAAAGCATTTTAGAAAACTGTATTTAAGTATATCTATTTGTATTTGTCTTTTATACATTTATCATCACTGTACGCTATAGTAAAATTGGTGGATTACTTTATATTTATTAGGTTACACTATGATGTACAGTTAATAAACAGAGATTGACAAGCAGTATTCTAATAAAACCTTAATGCCAAAAAAGATCTCCTCTGAGTTTCTTTATTTCCTGTCTGTTAAGGGTCAGCGTTTTTCCCATCTGTGACGAGCTTTGTGGGCATGGTGCTCTGCCAACACCAGAGAAGTGCTAGAGGAGCAAAATGTAACTTTGAGCTATGTTTATGCGGGGAATTCATAACCAAGGATACTGAGGAGCACAGGACAAATTTCCACAAGCTCTTTTCACATCAAAAGCTTTGGAAAAACAGCTGCATTTAGAAGTGGTTTCAAACACATTCACAGAACCTCTTAAAAAGCACCAAAATAACAGAATATCATGAACATGGCTGGTGTGAAAGGAGCTTCTTGCACAGAGAGGATGATAGGCTGTCATTAAGTCTGCAGCACCTTCTGAATATTAACATTTTAAATTATAGTGCGGCGGATGCCAATTAGATTGCATAACAAAAGTAAGTTGACAGAGTTCACTCCAGCAGCAAGAGATCACTAATGAAAATGCCACCGCAGCTGTATATTGCATTTCAGATATGGTGACAGTTTTATGGACGGTATTTTTTTGTTTCTTTAGGAAAATATAAAAAATAAAAAACACTGGCAGAGTGCATTGCTGAGTGTGGCTCTGAGCCAGTTAGGGGACTCATTTGTCGGGTCTGTAAGGTTTGGCAGGTTATCACTTGTCTAAATAATGATTCAGACGGAAAACAGAGCAACAACACGGCTTCAAGCTGGCTTTTAGTCTGTTTGAAAAGGACATATCATTCCCCGCTGTCACCATGGAAACAAAATTGTGTTAGAGATTCCTGTTGACTCACTCTGAGGCTCAGAGAAATCCAATTCGACTTGAGCTCATGCAGGGTTTGCATGCCTGGCAGCATGGGCTTTCTGTACAATAAATATTAGAATAAATGTAGTTACCATAAAAAAAACAAACAAACACATTTTGCAGTCATGTCATGCACAACCAGAAGGTTTCTTCCACATGCAGCAGCACCTGTTTATCCTCTTGGAACACTCGGAAACATGCATGAGCACACGCAAACACTCGGAGCACATGCATCTGTTTCTCGTTGTCTCATCCCACAGTTCACACTGTTTCACACTCATCCTGGGCTCTTCCTTTTTCAGCACCCTCCACCACGATAATTGTCTCAACTTCTTTCGCCTCTCTCCTACGTCTGTGCTCTCACAGAGACACGTTGCCATGGAAACTGGCTACAACTGATGGGTTGGAGACGTCACACACACACACACACACACACACACATACACACACACACGGATACACAATTTGCTCATTCATTATTATGCAAGGCACTCTTGGATGTTGCATATTGTACCAGCTGTACAGACATGCTTACATATGAAACCACAGTGCATGAACATATATCACTGTCAGACCGTGTGATAATTAAACATGTGATCTCTGTTTCTAGAAGAATTCATGTTTTATAGCTGAACAACAATGACAGCTACAGCAAAAGACTACAGAGACAGAGGTGATGGCATAAGATGAACAAACTGTACTGAAATCAGAAGGAGAAAAAGGTTAAATAATGAATTGCCGCAGGGCCACATTAATTTTCTTTCATTATTTCATATGGAGCCTTCATATCTGTTTATTTGAAGGCTGGAAAACTGATGAATAAAATTTCCTCAATATTAACAATAAACACTAATGCCTGTTAAAATTGTCTTTAATTATTTTACGCATGGATCAATTTATTTTAATAAAATTATGCCATGTTTGCTTTTTTTTTTGCATTGGAAGAATGAGAAAGAAAGCAGTGGCTGCCTGTGTCCAACAATGTGTCAAACCACTTCACACTCATGTTTTTATTTGGACTGTGAGACTGGAGGATGACTAACTCCGACTGTCAGCTGCTGGCTCATTTGTATAAATATCCATTGCATTTATCTGTAATTAAAATTGAAGGACACATATATTTTAAATAACAACCACATTCATAAAATTACATTTAATTAAATTAATAAGTAGAAAACATAAGAGTTAAAATGTGATTTTCTATAGAGGGAAAAAAAATCCCATTTATCTACAGCAGTGTTGGTATTTTTTCATCCACACTTTGATCTAGAAACAAGTATAAAATGTTAAAATGGCTGTTGATAAATGGTAAAATTCCTGGGGAAATTTAAAGGTTGATTTATAGGAAAATTATTCTGGTGTGATGATCCTTTTAATGAACCAGGTCTGCCCACAATGGATTTTAGATTAAATTTTAAAATCAAACTACATATTATGAATGAGGCCCTGAAGCTCTTACACCTGCTGTACTGCTTCAGCTTTAAGTAAAACCCATGACTTTACCTGACGACATATTACACTGTACTCAATACTGATTATTATAGACACCCTAAAGGCTATGATCCAAATAAGAGTCTGTAAAATTAGAGGCACAGCTTTTCTCTGTAATAAACAAAGACAATCCCATTTTAAGTATTTAAGTAGTGAAGGCAAAAACACATGATCAGGACTGTATGAGGTTTGGTGTGTTTGAACAATGCATGGTGGTGCAGTGGATAGCACTGTCGCCGCACAGCAAAAAGGTCCTGAGTTCGATTCCAACACCACGTACTTATCTGAGTGGAATTTGCATGTTCTCCCCGTGTTTGCGTGGGTTAATTGGATGGTCTAAATTGCCCATTGGTGTTAACATGAGAGTGATTGGTTGTTTGTCTCTCTATGTTCAGGTTGTTTTTGAAAATGAGAAACATTTTCTGATTAAATAAACAATAGTTAGAAAGTAAAACTAAATTTGAGGTCTTAGCCTAACCTTTTCATGCATGAATTATGATTACGTAAATCAAGATTTTTTTTCCTGAACATTTTTATTCCTCTTTAGGCATGAAAAAAACAATGTGATTGAAATTTTTTTATGAATCTATTTGTCATGGAGTTACAAAAATATTTACTCATCTGGACACCATGCGTTTAATTTTTGAAGCAAATAAACATGTATTTACTGACATACTGTGTGAAAACTATGAAATAAAATCATTTTTATCGCTGCGAATCTGATGTTTCCTCACATTTTAACATACTATAATACTAGTTATTATTCACTCAGATAATACGCTACAAAAAAACTACTTTTTGTTTTAAAAGAAATTTAAATTACAGTCTAATAACAATTAGCAACTGATTTACACTCAAATATGTCACTGCAGATCAGGTTTAGCAAGAACAGGAACAGTAATGGTATGAATTGTAATGTATGGGGTGTTGTATAAGCGTCCACTGTGTTGGTTGATATGTAAGTAAAACAAGAAAATTCATGAATATACAAGAGAACAGCTGTAGAATAACTGTCCACTGTAGTGACCAATATGCATGAAAGGACTAAATTATGCTGCATGACTGATGTATGTCCCTTATTTATCCATGTGAAATTTTTATTTGGAGAAAAATATCTTACTGTTAGAGCAGTATTTACATTGTTAAAATAATAAACTAAGACAAAACAAAGAACATTATTACTTTGCAAATAAATACAGTGACTTGTTATGTACAGTAAGAGAAAATTCAAGATTAATAAGGACGAGTTAGGCAATGATTTTCAGTACAAATAGAGAAGCAATCACATTGACCAAGCCTGCTGTTTTCTGGATGCTTTAAATAGACTTAAATCCACCAAAGTAAAACATTTTAACAGTTACCTTAGCTTTACATTCTGCTCCACACTGGACTATTTCTTTTGGGGGTTTTTTTAACTGTGCGTTCTACTGTATTTATTGCACGCCTTCTTGTCAAACATTTGTGAATACTGCTGGAAAGTGTGAATTCCCCACTGGAATGAAAAAGTAATTATGTTATTTAATCTAATCATCTAGGTCTTTCTGTAAATCATTCCACGAGGAAGGGGCAGCATATTGCAAAGCTGTTTGACCATCTGTGAGATGTTTTGAAAGCGCAGACCAAGTTGCTTTTTGATTTTTTTACACGAATGTACAAAGATAAAATAGAAGCAGACCGAGGAGAGGTTGATAAATGGAGGGCAATCAGTGTGAGAGTCTGTGGACGTGCAGAGAAGGAGAGTTAACAGCATCCACAGTGCAGTGGACACGACTCCCACAACCTGTAATAAATGTAAAGCGCAGTGGTAAAACAGCTTCCAACTTCTTTAGGTGCTGTTCAGGTACTTTGATAACAAGCAGATCACCGAAATCCAACAAAGGTATGAAAGCTGCAGAAATTCGATGAGAAACAGGATTTGTTCATGAGTAACAAACTCAATTTAAGCTACAGTTTATGAACAAGGCCCTCAGTGTAAGAGGCAAGTTCTGATCCATAACAGTACCCAGGTACTTGTATGTTATGATGGTATTGGTTTATTGTTCTTGTTGTTTTTAATTGTACAGCTTTTTATATTTTTAATCTAATCTTGTATTTTATTCTTTTATTCAGGTTTTATCTACTCTTCTGTATTTTGTATTTATTTATTTTTAATCTATTCTTGTATTTTACTCTGTTATTTTGGTTTTCATTTATTTTTCTGAACAGCACTTTGGTCCACTTTGGTTGTTTTAAAGGACTTTACAAATAAAGCTGGATTGGATTAGATTGGATGACCACTTGGGTTGAACCCTTTGGTCCTCCTCGGGCATTTCTGTACATGTTTCTTTCTCTCTCTTTTTTTTTCCCATTTGTTGATCATTTTGGCTGTGTTGCAGCTTTCAGCATGACATTTGGCAAGAACTTTTCTTTATAGTTATATTTTTCAAAATCCAGTGTTTTTTACTCTTAGATGTGTTTTATACTCCCATGATGCATTTTGCACCCTCTGGCCACCTTCGTGGCAAAAGTGTACACGCACAAATGGGTATGATTAACACTTATTTATGTGCTACATAAAGGTAAAATCGGAAGTATTGAAAAACAGCCAAAATAGTTTCATACCCCTAAGGATTCAACACTATCTTTTGCTATGAACCACTAGATGAATGAGGTACAATCCACTTATGAAATGACCTCCATCTTGGTTCTTTCACAAAGACAGAAGATAAAGATGCAGTTCATGCAGTTTATTGCAGTTACAGTTTCAGGTTACAGAGGGGTTACATTCAGGTTTTGCGGGAGAGTCTGGTCTAGGGTCTGGGTTCTGGTCCTCACAGGTCCATCGCTGACGTCTCCTCCTGATGTCGTCTACACCCACATCTACAAACATCACGAGTGAATCATTAAACACTATTTGAATGTCGAAGGGTTGATTTCATCATGTGTTTTTGTAAATGTGGGTCCTGAGGAAACAGGAAATGGATTTGAACCGACCTCTGGATCTACTGAATGTGATGGCAAACAACCACCGATAGATGAACGGCTCCATCAGACAGGCCTCCTCCTTCACAGAGGATGTGCTTCACTGTTGTCTTTCCTGAAACACAGTCAGATTAGACCCAGGTTAGCCACTGTGACACCCACTGACACACAACAACACAAATGTACAACTGTGGTGGATATTTCTGATCAGATGCGTCTTCAGAGACCAACACGTTAACTTACATTTGGAGACGATTGCATTTCCTCGTCCTGCTGCTGAAAACAAAAAGAACAAGGCAGTTGTAGACGAAATCCCACTGCACTTGAGCTTTGACAATATTAAAAAATATTAAATCCAACTGAATACATGACCTGGACCTGTTGTGGGTCCCATGCCCTATCGTCAGGTCCCGACTGGACATGACACCTGTGGCTGGTCTGGATCTGTACTGGTCCTCTTCCTGTGGTCTCTCTCCCCTGGTCTGCAACAAAAATGATGAACAAAATGAACAAATGACCCCAAAGTGGACAGTTATCAACAAAACTACACAACATTGACCAACAACTGAACAGCAATTTCCAAGTAAACAACTAAATGTGTCACCTGTCTACACACAAGACAAATATTCAGCTGTGGTGGACACTTAATTTGATTCTGATTTGAATTGATAAAGCACTTTGTGACTCTGTCTGTGAAAAGTGCTCTATAAATAAAATTTACTTTACTAACTTTACTTACTTTACATTTCTGAGCAGAGATGTAGAAAAATGCATCTTCAGACACCAACACTTTGACTTACATTTAGAGACCAAGACTGCTGTTGTTAATCCAAACCAAAGTCCATTTTGTTTCCTCTCATTCCTCAATATTTCATTTTCTTGTTGCTGAAAACAAAAAGAACAAGAAAGTTGTAGACGAAATCCCATTGCACTTGAGCTTTGACAATATTAAAAAATATTAAATCCAACTGAATACGTGGACCAGTTGTGGGTCCCCTGCCTGAAAGGGGGACATGCTGCACTCCGAACTGTCCGGGGTCTCCAGATAGTCAGAGGAGGAGGTAGAGGGGGAGACGCTACTTCACAAATTGGGGGCATCCACAAAGCCGGAGTCAGATGACAGAAAGCTGTTGCTCTCGGACGTGGGGGAAACGGAGGGTGCCGAATTCTGCTCCCTGCCGAAAACTGCATCCCCAGCCGCAGATGATGCAGTTTTTGGCAGTATCTGTTTATATTGTTATATATTTTGTTTGTTGTGTACCTAAGATTTAACTTTAGAAAGTTTTATATACCTTACAGTTGCACATTCTTTAATATTAAACAGACAAAAAACATAACTGCAATATTGTCTTCTTCATGGCTGACTTAGGAAGGGGGGAGCAGTTTTCGGCAGGGAGTAGAATTCGGCACAACAGGCTAAACCACTGTTCAGCTGAAATGTTTCCTAATTTTATTTTCTGTTTAAGCACAAATGGTCAAATATTTAACTAGAAGCACTCGGAGAGCGCAGACCTCCGCCAAGGCTGATCAGTGGCCCCCCCTGTGGGCCCCCCCACCCCCGATCACCACCAAAATTTAATCATTTCTTCCTTATCCCATTTCCAACAAACCCTGAAAATTTCATCCAAATCTGTCCATAACTTTTTGAGTTATGTTGCACACTAACGGACAGACAAACAAACAAACAAACAGACAGACAAACAAACAAACCCTGGCAAAAACATAACCTCCTTGGCGGAGGTAATGAGACAAATACAGAAATAATTGGATAGAGTGACACACAGTAGAAATATCCAGATACTGACAAACCTGTTAAATATATATTAGGTTTTATTCCTAGTTGTGCCTGTAAAATGGTCAGTGGTTACTAATATGCTATTATATTAATACATTTTAAATTAATTTTTCTGCTACAGTTGTATATTGCATTTTTCTGTTGTGAGAATGAGCTCAGTGAAGTAAATTAGATACCCCCACTCTCCCCTGGTCTGTGTCCATGCAAGGTTATAATAGTTTTGGATTGTTCATTATAGTTTAGTTTTATTTAGTTTTGACTTTTTTTCCCTCTAATTCAGTTAGTTTTAATTAGTTTTTAGAGCAGGTTTGCTAGTTTTTATTAGTTTTCATTTTCTTCTAAATGCTTAGTTTTAGTTTAGTTTTAGTATTAATTTAGTTTTTCACATCTTTTCTCTTCTTCTCCGTTATATTCAAATAAATCCTAGACAGGAGTTTGCTGCTTTCTCCCAACTTTAGTCTCCATGTTTCCAGGTAGAGTGGGGACCAGAAGATGACTAGAAACCACAAGTGACCACAAGTGACGGACTGTGAAGTACCATATGGTGCCAGCAGCTAAAATTGCTCAAGTGAAATAAATTGGTTTTGTATCAATCCGACGTTGACAAAGACGAAAACGAAGGGAATTTTATCCATAATTTTTATATATTTTAGTTAGTTTTGTAAGTACACAATACAGTTTCAATTAGTTATTGTTTTTTCTTTTAATTATTGTTTTTGTTTATTTCAGTTAACGAAAATATTTTTTCAATTCTAGTTTTTGTTAATGATAATAACCTTGTGTCCATAGCTCATTCATTCTTATGGTTCACACACACACACACACACACACACACACACACACACACACACACAAGCATATACCCTTTCAATCCATGTATCTGCTCCACATACGTCACATATTCAAGGCCTGTACATTTCTGTTTCTAATTCATTCATATTTCACATGTTCTTTTGTGTCTCTTTTGTTGTTGAAGCTTTGCACAATAAATGTTCACACTAATGAATCAGATGTTCATTTAAAAATGATTTTGCTCATACGCACACACAAACAAATCACTTTTGGCCCCCCTGGTGGTCATATGGCCCCATAATATAACAGGAAAAAAATGAATTTCATGCATCTGCCTACAATGGGAAAATGGTTGAAATTGGTAGAATAGAGGAAAATGCCAAATATCACTAGTTTTCTTCTGAATAAAATGTTGACATTAGAGAAAGTACGTTTAAAAAGTGTAACGGCAGTGAGATTAAAAAACGTGGTTATAATGGAAGTCAATGGGGATTTGTTGTCTACAAGGGAAACCAGAGGGAGTATCTGACACTACAGAAAAAATACTAATGCAGTCAAATCAAATTTGTTGCTGATTTTTGACATATCCATGGCTCTAATCACAACCAATATTTCATCCACCTACTATACATTATATGGAAAATATTAAATTTTTTATGTTGTTTTTTTTTGTTTTTTTTATAAATCACTCAGGTTTCAAATGATTAAACTGGCATTTAAAGGGTTAAAATCCTGAATACTGTTTGGTAGTTTCGAGCAGGGTGGAAGTAGTTTAAGAGATTTATTTAAAAGAAGCAAGAAAAAATGTTGACATTTGATGATTTTATAGTAGTTTTCGTGTGCATGTACATTTTTGCCACGAAGGTAACCAGAGTATAGTAAATTTGAGGAGGGCATAAGGGTTAAACACCTTCAACAGTTTTAATCTTAGGAAAATTAACTGTTAAGTGGATTTGACTGCATTTAAGAGCAGTTGGAGCTGAGTTAAGTGAGACTGAACAATGTCAAAAGCACACTGAACAAATCAGTAGACGACTGTATCATCAGCATAAAAATGGAAGAAAGCAGTTAATATGTTATTGCAGAGATTATGGATGTATGCAGAACAGCAGCAGACTGAGAATGGATCCCTGGGATATGCATAGAATCAAAATAATTACACATATGTTTCTGTTACAGTCTGTCTTCATGTGTCTTGCATTTACTGTATCTATTATTGTGGTTTTAGTTGTATAATGGAATGTCTTTTTTTTTTAAACCCAATTGTCTTATAATGTACTTCACTGTTGCATGTTTTAGTACATTACAATATATAGTATAGGGGTACCTTAAATAATATTCCATTTAACATCAGTGTTGTTCTTTATTTAGTGTTAATCCATGCTTATAAATGATGAAAATAATTGTAAAGTTCATCTCATACTTTTGTTTTTAGGGTGATACTGTAAAATCTGTCCAAAGACAACCAACAGGAATTGGTCTTTTGAATAACTCTGGAGTATTTACAGGAATGTTCATTAATGTGTACTGTCCCTGTCAAATAAACCAAAAAAATACAAAAATTAAAAAATAATAATTCAACTTTCTCATTACAGACATTGTAAAAATAGTACACGTCAAAACATTATGGTCATAGGAGCAGATTGTAGGGGGTGAATAGGTAATGTCTCCCCAGTATAAACATGGAAGAAACAACTTTTATAATGCCACTCATAAACAAAACAATACTCCAACACTGGCAGGTTTTTTTACTCAGCACTGAGTCTGTTTTTACTCTAGTGAGCTCATACAAATATTGAATTTCTTTTGTTGAACATTAAGGGCCAAAAGGAGGAGGGATTTTTTTTTTTTTTCAACAAGTCTCAAAACAAAGTTGTGAAGTATTACGTAAAGTTTTTGGGTTTACTTATAAAAGTGTTGCTTATTGATTTGCTGCAAAATTCCTAAAAATCATCCCCAAATCACACACATATATGATATGGTATCTTGAAAATGATCAGAAATCCTGCTCAAACACCTATGAGCAATGGAGCAAGAGGTTTACTCAAAAATTTTAAATAATAGCCAAAATGTGTCAGTGATGTGATGCATATTTAAAGTGACAAAACAGAAGATATAAATAAAAGACCTGGATAATTAAATCAGGCCTACATGAGTGTATACTCAGCAGGGGTTGCACTCATTGTGAACCTAATTTCCAGCTAAGTAAATACTTTAACACAGTATAGAAATTTACACAATAAAATGATACATAAAAGGCACAAAACGGTGTATAAAAAAATCACCTGAATGTGAAAAATGAAGTGTCTTATGTTCAAAATATCCTGGAAGCTGAACTCAAGACCCTGACTTAGTGTTTTCCCAATGATCAAAAGAAGAGCATAAATAAAACTCTTGTCTACAGTAGATGCAAATAAACGTAGGTACAGAATGTAACCCGGAGAGCTCATTTTCATCATGGATCAAATCACCAGGTAGACACCCATACCATCATATCCAAGCAGCACTAATTAGCACTTACATCATGAAAAACAACAGAAAATAGCTTGAGTGCTGTGTAGGCGAGGCCAGAGGATGGTCGTACTGTAAATAGGCTTAAAGGTGAAATATTAAAGTGTGCATTTGCAGCGCTTTGTCATCTGTGTGAGTATGAGGATTACATAGTTTGCTGTGTAAATGCAGGGTAATTTGTGATGGAAAAGGCCACATTTGATGTGCATATTTTAACAGAGCAGCTGTGTAATCTGTTTGAAAATGGGCCAAGTGAAAAAAAGACTGTTTGGGAAAAATAAATGCCAAAAAATAATAGATTAATCAAATGCTGCTCTGAATAAACAGTCTTTCAACTTATTCACAAAACTTAAACAAAGGAGACACAGCAGTGCCACCTCCACAGTAAATCAACCTCCTGTAATGCTTTAAGGAGCATTAATTCAATGAAAATTGAGGCCATTTTCAGGAGTTAATTGATTCTGAATATTATAACAGTTCAGCCTAGACTGCATTTATTTGTAGTCATATGACACACTGTGTACGTTTTGTTCTTTTACAGCAGTTTGGAGCACAGCTTTTTTTAACGTCTGATAGATGTGCACAGAGGTCAGAGGCTTGGTGACAGTCTGCTATTAAGGTTTGTAATGTGAAAAGAGAATCCATTTTAACAGAATGATAACAGGTTTGAGGAGGGTATTAAAAACTGACACGGCTATTAGCTGTTGCCTTCACTGACTCATGTTATCAGATGTCCTGGTCTCTACATACTTAAAAATTTGCAGTTAAATCTAAATAAAATACAGGAAAATACAATTCTTTGCACAAAGAAGTGTAAGATTGAGCCATATTTTGTTAGTCCTTTGAAAAAAACTCAACATCATGCAAATCAATAGCCTTTTTTATTCATTTTTTCAAGATTTACAATGCACTTTACATAAAACGGACTCAATAGAAAACATAAAAAAGGTACAAAGTAGGACATTATGTTCCCCTTTTGACCAAAAAAGGCACTGGTGTTTATATGGATATGAAAAGTTCTGGGTTTTCTCAGGGTTCTCCTTCATTATTACAACAATCTGTCTCTCTTTATAAGGGAGGCATTGCAGATTTACTGCTTCTAACAATGGAAAGATAATGAATTTTTGATGGGTTAAGTTGAGAAAGATTTAAATTAGACCAAAGTTTTATCTACTGGGAACATAATGCAGACTGACTTTACCTTCATCAAACTCATATCATGTTAATAAATGTGCGGCGGGGTGGTCCATCAGTCATTATTTTGTGAAGAATTGTAGAAGTTATTAAAAATGTGAGGTCCCTGCAGGTTTTGAAGGAGCACCAGAATAACTGAGAGCACATTCACATTACTGCTCGGTGTATGTGGACACAGTGTGACAGTTTGGGTCCAGCTGCTTTGCACTTCAATATATATAAGGAAAGATCCTGTAGGGGACGCGTCGGCAGTAGGTGTCCCATGCAACTCCATATTTGTCCCTGCACTGTCTCTCATCACGGGCCTCTCTATGAATCAGCAGGATGGTGAAATATACGACATAGAAATAAGGCAGGAGATGTGAAAAACCTGTGGGAAAAAAAGAAACACACCAAGTTTAAGAATACTTGTAAACAGATGCATCATAAGTTACTGATTGCAACATTCATACGGTAAATTAAACATCAAACAAGCTGGAAATTAGGACCCTTTTTTGTCTCTGTAGCAGTAATTACACTAGCAAATACTGTGAATCTCAATTCCAAAGCAAGCTGCACAAATGAGTCATATGAAGTTGAATATCAATGAGCAGAATGTGTCAGCGATAACAAAGGTCTGACAGTCACCATTTGAAGAAGTTCATCATTCAGGGAACATAAGGCAGCTTACAGAGGAACAAAGACCCCAGATTGTTGCTGCCTTAATTGCCACAGTATCAGCCGCTAAAACCGTACAATTATGCTATAAGAACAGGAAGGAAATGAGAAAAAAACACAATGGCCTGGGCTGGGCATCGACCCTCGGGGTTATATAATTACTAAACAAACTGGGTCTGTAGGAATGACTATCAAAACCTGTCTGTACCAAAAGATGCTTTATTTACAAGTCAGATTTATTTATGTTCTTTCTGATTTAAAAGAAAAAGTCAAGTTTCAACATAATAAAGTATTTTCAGTCTGTCAGTCTGCCCTCTTTGGCAGAAAAAATTGGTCAAATTAAATCAGCGGGGTCTCCTAATGATTCCATTCCACCTGATCTTTTCAAACAGTTTTTTTTCTACCTTGGCACCATATGTGCTCAGTATTTGACAGCTGCCTTTGATACAGTGGACCATCAAATTCTCCTATGTCACCTGGAGAACTGAGTGGGCATTCAGGATGTGGTTTTAGATTGCTTCAGATTAGGGATGTAAATTATCAATTAATCCATTAATCATTAGTTGGTTGACCTTATTGATTGATTAATGATTAATTGATAAGCGGCGATTTTCCTGAGAACCTGGATTTCTTTTTCAATACGGTCTAAAAGAATAAAAGCTAAGTATTGTTTATATACTTAATGAAAAAAGCATGTTATATTCCTTAATGATTGATTTATTGAACCGTTGGATACTGTCAGTGTTTCCTGTGGAATTCATCTGTTGATGTGGTGGTCTGTAATCGGTGTGTGCACGCGTGGGCGTTTCACCGGTGGGTGGGTGGGTGCACGCGCGTGCATTTCGTCGGTGTGTGTGTACGGGGGGGTACTCAGCCGCAGGCGCGCAGTTCGGCCGGGGGATGCGTGCGTGTTGGTTGGTAACTGCACGCATGCGTGCGTCACTTTCCGTCCTACTTATACTACTATGGGGGTACGGGGTGGTGCAGTCCGTGCCCCCGCAGAAGTGAAAGTGAAACTTTTCGCTCATTTATCTTTTCCCTACCTCCTGAAGCTTCACAAATGCTCGACATACCTGCTGCCCGGATTAGGAGCCTGGAGGATGTTTTCAACTTCTGTCTCACTGACAGTGGACTAGACCAGGAAAATGCTCCGATCTGATATCGACCCGCATTTATGCGTGTATTTAGTCGGGGGTGCACCGCTTCCACAAACAGATGGGCCGGCCTGTGTTTTGCTCCACCATGTCCCTTAAGCGATGCTAACTCATCAACGCCATCATCCGGTTCGATGACCAGCTATCCCAGCCGCGGTGTCGCAGCGCGGACAAACTGGCAGTCTTCGGACAGGTGTGGACAGGTGGACAAGGGCAATTAACCAACAATTAATGATTTAATCGAGCAAATTTTTATCTACAATCAATCGTTAGTCAATTAATTTGTTACATCCCTAGTTCAGATCCTATTTAACAGAGAGAAGTTTTTGTGTCCATGTTGGAATGGATAGGTCTGATGCCACAACTCTCGCATACGGAATGGCTCAAGGATGCAAATTTGGCCCTCTTCTTTTTATTATTACCTCCGCCAAGGAGGTTATGTTTTTGCCAGGGTTTGTTTGTTTGTCTGTGTTTGTTTGTTTGTCTGTCCGTTAGTGTGCAACATAACTCAAAAAGTTATGGACAGATTTGGATGAAATTTTCAGGGTTTGTTGGAAATGGGATGAGGAAGAAATGATTAAATTTTGGTGGTGATCGGGGGTGGGGGGGCCCACGAGGGGGGGCCACTGATCGTTAGTGTGCAACATAACTCAAAAAGTTATGGACAGATTTGGATGAAATTTTCAGGGTTTGTTGGAAATGGGATAAGGAAGAAATGATTAAATTTTGGTGGTGATCGGGGGTGGGGGGGCCCACGGGGGGGGGCACTGATCAGCCTTGGCGGAGGTCTGCGCTCTCCGAGTGCTTCTAGTTATTATTATTATTATTATTATTGTTATTATTATTATTATTATTATTATTGTTATTATTATTATTATTATTATTATTAATTTATTTTATTTTTTATTATGACCCTCTTCTCTTGTCCCTTTATTTACTTCCTCTAGGACAGTGTTTTTCAATCTTGAGGTCAGTACCCCACTTGGGGTCGCCTGGAATTCAAATGGGGTCACCTGAAATTTCTAGTAATTGACAAAGATAAAAACTTCCTAATAAAAAATATATGGTGAATTGACAGAGATAACCACAATACATAAAAGACATGACAAACTGAAGCTCAAACTGAAGCACTGTGGCACTGTTTATCTTTCAAATGTTCATTGTGGTCGGTTTCAGATGCTGCAGCTCTTTCATAATTCATAGTTTGAGTTATTGTTTGTTCAGTATTAATTGTCAGCCTTGTAAATCCAAGCTGGACTGACTGTACATATCCTGACCAAGGAAAATAAAATTCTCACTTTGTGCAGTAATCTACACCTGGCTTTTCTGCCTCCATCCATAATAATATACATTATACAGACTAAATGTCATCTAAAATTAATGTTTATTTGCAACATAGTGTAGCAAACTATTACATGATCAAAAACAAAAATAATTTTGCAAAAAGTCTCTGTTTTGTATGTCTGGGGTCGCCAGAAATTTTTGATGTTAAAATGGGGTCACGAGCCGAAAAAGGTTGGGAACCACTGCTCTAGGATCAATTCTCCGTTAACATGGAACTGCATTCCACTTTTATGCCAACAGTAATCAAATTTATGTACCACTGAAACAGGAAAATGTGTACTCTGTGAAACAGCTTCTACAGTGCATTGTGGAAATTAAGGCATAGATGTCACTGAATATCTGAATAAGACCCAGGACATGTTGTGTGAGCCTGGTGATGCTCCAACGTCGATGTTGACTGGGGTCCTTTACATCGATATTTGATACATACAGAAATAAACCTGGGTGTAAGGCTGGACAGTGATCTTAAACATGATGCACAGATTAAATCAGTGTCCAGCTTTTTTCAACTGAGACAGCTGGCCAAAAAATATTTCTTTCTCAGCATCATTTTGACATTTTAATTCGTACTTTTATCACAACTCACTTAGACAACTGGAATGCTCCTTATGTTGGGCTTAGCCAGACGTCATTGCTCGACTGCAGTTGGTTCAAAACGCTGCTGTTTGACTTAAAACCTGGTGCCATAAACGACACCATATCACCCCAATTTTAGTGTCAAGTCATTGGCTCCTGGTTTGTTTCCAAATTGATGGTAAAATTCTTCTACTTGTTTTTAAATGCTTCAATGGCCTTGCCCCACAGTATCTATCTGACCTGCTCCAGCCGTACACTCCTTCATGTTCTCTCAGATCAGTCACTGTTAGGGCCTGTCCATATGAAGTCGGTTTCGGTCATGCACACAACAGTTTTGTATCAGATAGGCCTTTCATCCACACAAAACCAGCATTTTCAGTCACTGAAACTGCAACTTTTTGAAACCAGGTCCCAGATTGGATAAATTTGAAATTGCCAGTTTTGCATCTTCGTCTTTATGACCAAAGCACAACTTTTCTAAAAGGATGACATCATAGCCCCACCTCTCTAACCTTTCACCCTGGAAGCAAGACGCCACTTCACAACAACCACAATGGCTACAGAGTCGTGTCCGTGCTTCAACAGCTATTGAACTTATTGGAATTTATTGAAACAAAATCTTCGCCGACTCTTTCATTAAAATGAGCAACAATCAAACATAGCTAACAATATTCACTACATGCTCTTGGATCTACCACAGAAGAAAATATTGGATCAGACCAGGTAGAACCAAGTAAGCTTTATGCGCACGCTCCACGTCTTCTCTGTTTTTTTTGCGAGGGCATTACAACGCCACAAACAGGCCTGGCATTTGTACTACATCGTTATCAGGCATTTTCAGTGATTTCGTTTGGATGCAGATATTCCCTGAAACGACTCCATGTTTACAGAGCACCTTATTGAAAATGACAAAGAAGAAGATCAGATAGGAAAAGATGCGGTTTCATGTGGACATGGCCTTAGTCGTCCCAAAGACAAAGAGGAAGTTGAGAGGTGACAGGGCTTTTTCAGTCACTGCCTCCAAACTGTGGAATGAACTACCTTTGCACATAAGGCAGGTCGACTCAGTTTCTGTTTTTAGATCCTCTCTTCAAACATATTTTTTCTTTTTGACTTTCAACTCAGTTTGAGAGGTCAGCTTTTATTGTTTTTGTTAATTCTTCTATGCATTTTATTTGCTCATATTATGTCTGTGTATAGCTGTTTGGCCAACTATGTAGCTTGACAAATAAAGTTGAGTTGAGTAAAAAATAATGCTAAATCTTCTAAAAAGTAATAATCCAGCATCTTACAATAATAAAAAATTCCGCAAAATAATTAATTATAAATATATTTTAAAAAATCAGTATCTCAAAAGTATTTTAAAAACCCACAAATTAATGAGAAACCATGTAAAAATAATGTTCAACACCTTAAAATAATATTAAATCTAAAAAATAATGTTGAATATCTGAAAACAATAAAGAAAATCCTCAAAATAATGGGCAAGCTTGTAAAAATAAAAACATAGTATTTATAAATAATGAAAAACGTTCTAAAAATTTTTCAATATCTTAAAATAATTGTAAAATTGTCAAAAGGAGAAACATCACAGTATTTCAAAATAAAGAAAACTTAAAAAAAAATAATAATAATAATTTGGTATCTCAGAACAATAAAAAAAACTTTCTCAAACTTTATCAGCATTCATTGTAGTTTCTCGAAATAATGAATAAATGTGTTCTGTAATAACAATGATCCACAAAGTTAAAATTACCACTAGTGAAACTACACTATCTAAGCAAAACACTCAATACACTGCAAACTTAACACTATAAAACAGACATTCTGACAACTATTACTCACCTTATGTTATACTATCACTGGACCAGGTACAGATCAGATTATGTAATACTGTGTTTTGGCTAAAAATTGGTCATCTGTGCTGTAAATCACATCATTAAAACACATTTAACACTAATTTACTCATGAATGGGTCTCAGCCTTCATCTATTTCATGGGTCTCAAGAGTTTTGAGCAGCCTCACCACATGGCAGAGACCAGGCCAGGGCCATCAGGAGGTCTCCGAGGTAATTGGGATGACGAACGAGCCCCCACCAGCCGGACACCAGCAGCCGTTTCCCTGTTGCCGTGGCGATGGTCTCGAGTTCTGCAAAGGAGTCAAGAGCAAACTGGATGTTTCTGAGTAAGATTTGGTCATTACTCCAGAGATTCAAGTCCCTGTCTCCCTCTAATGGGACAACAGCTGGCGGCACATTATTCATCACCTTATATCATCTGACATGAGATCTGATCTGTGTTGATGGAATCATAGAGGAGGGGTATCAAATATACGGCCTGTGGGCCAAAACCGGCCCACCACAGGGTCCGATCCGGCCCACGGGATTAATTTGCAAGGTGCAAAATTTACACGAATGATATTAACAGTAAACAGTCACATACAGCCCAATTTGATTTCAGATGGGTTGGACCAGTAACATAATAACTTATAAATTATGGCAACTCCAATTTTTACCCCACCCCACAAAGAAGAGGCAAATGGTATTGTTTTTGGTTCAGTTTGTTTTTTAACACTCTAGCAGCAAAACTATTGGTTCAATTCATACCAAATTGGGTTTATAGATGGCCAGTGACCCAGATGTCAATACATTTTGAGAACAGTCGGTCAAATTTAAAATTTTTTTATGAATTTAAAAAAAAAAAAAATTCCCCATTTACTCATAATATCTATAAAAACATCAAATTTGTTTCAATTGTTTTCAAACTTGGCACATATATAGAGGTCTATGCATGTGCTGACATCAGTACACGCATAGACATGATGATCAGCTGGATCGATGCCAAAATAAGCTACAATATGTGCAAGGGGTGGGGTTTGTCGTGCCTGGCACCACTTGTTCTCAATGTTTTAATGTTTAAAAACTAAAATTACATTTACAAACTATGCTTTCCCAAATAAATGTGAATGATCTAAACAACCATGAACAGCCTGTAGTTTCTTAAGAAAAATAAGTGGAATTATAACGATATTCTGCCTGTTGCTAAATGTTTTGTGCCTTTGGAGATCCACTGTGACCTTTAAGTTGTAATACACATGTGTAAATGAGAAGCTGAGGCACAATATTGTTAAAATTGCAATTTAACTTTTTTGCCTGAAAACAGAGGAAAATTTTGAGTTATTATTTCTAAGTTGTTACGGTATTATCTTAATGGTCTGGGCATTTGAGTTCAAACTGGACTGTATGTGGCCCCTGAACTAAAATGAGTGTGACATAAGAGGGATGACATGTTGAAATAAGGTAAAACATTTGTCTTGATTTGATATAATTCAGATGAAAATTACTAACTTGAAACACTTGGATGTGTAGGATCTCTTCTGAACTGGTTCTTTTGTGAGTTGGATTTTCTGAAGATATAATATCCAATACCTGTTGGTGAAAAGAAAAGCTGTAAACACCAGCATCTTTAATCATACAACCTGATATATCACAGCTGATTAATGAAGTACACATGATTACCATTCAGTACTATTATTACAGCAGCTCCCAGTGCACTCAGGGACTGTGGGTGAACAACCAAGAAGGCAGCTTGAAGTCCGTATGTGAAGGGAACCCAGGCCAGATCACCGAAGACCAGCATGAAGCCAAATCCATCATGCACTATGTCCATGGTGGTCAGAACAGCTTCCTGTTCACACAAGGGAAAGCAAAGATGGGAAAATCCCACACTGTAGCTATGAATCTATCAATCAAAACAATAAGAAAAGACATAGATGTGTGGTATTATGGGAGTTGTTGTTTTCACCATCTTAACCCATACAGACCCAGTTCTACTTTTGTGTCTGTTCCCAGATGAATTTTTCTTTCTATTTAATCTTTCATAAGTGATTTATCTCCATTTATTGTAATATTAGCCTCTGTATTATGCATTTTTCACTATAAATCATATATTTTCCTATATATAATTTCCCATATTTAATTTAGATGTTCATTAAAGCTCAGAGTAAATTCAAAGGTTATTGTATCAAAAACAGAGAAAGCTGAAGAAAAAGTGACTTTTTCAGTAAAATATCTCATTAATTGAACATAAACCAAGTATCTCCATCCACTGTCATGGATCCAGCTCTATGGGTTTTAGTGGTGATTCAATGTTGTAGAAGATGATGGTGTTTCCATGTTTACTGCGGCGCCTCTGAACGTCCAAATAAGTCATATCTGATTACCATGAAAAGATGACAAAGTGCATTTTACACTAATTATTTACATATATTGATAGAATTAGTGGATCAATAGTTATTAAACATTTTAGATCAGTAGATGGTTTTGGATGCAGGTGGATATTTGGGTCTTTAAGAGTTAAAAGTCCTCTTCGCATGGGACCAGTATAACCCGTGTACCTCTGGTGTTTTGGAAGTCAACACCCATATCTGTGCTTCAATGTCAAACATTTGCACAAAGTCTGTTTTTACTCACATTTACAGACATGATTCCCTGGTTCTGAAGTCAAGGACAGGTTCACCATTTACAGAAAACTGTTTTAAGGCAAGAAAATGTCCCTTACTGTAGCTGTCACATATGTCATCCATCTCATCATCTCTTGCTTTTCTGAAAGATTTAAGTTTGCTCTTTCAGTGAACATCTTTGCTGGATCACGTTAACCTCCTGAATTTGCATCCAAACACTTTTATCATCACCAGTGCAGCGGCATAGTGCTCAATAAGGAAATAGCTGAATAAATGCACAGAAGAAACAAAAAATTCTGCATATTCAACCTAATTACGAAGCTATCATCAGACTAATTTCAATATATGACCTCTGTGTTTATAAAGTGCAATAAAGTAGGTAATTTGCAGTGGAATTTTTACTCTACAAATTACAGGCATGGATGATTCACATTCACACACCAGAAATCCACAGATAATACTAGGACTGTATGGATATGGCTAAAGTCAAGGTACGGTAATGTATTTAAGAAATAAAATATCACAGGTAACATTAGCTAAAGTAACGGTAAATGATACTTTAATGTATTGATTCCAAAATTCTGGGCCTATACTGATATTTAATCAAACAACTTAGCAGATGTAGACAGACAATTCATTTATGTTTCTTTATTTTGTTTGTGCTACCCCCCCCCCCCCCCCCCCCTTTTAAGTTTAGGAAACAAATAAATCTTCATTATGTGTCTATAAAAACAGGTAAGCTTAACTGTATTAAAGTCTTTCAGCCCTTCATCACATTATCTTTGTTGAATGATTTGAATGAGATGATTTGGGGAGAGAGAGAGAGAAAGAGAGAGAGAGAGAGAGAGTTACGCTGAAGAATCAAAGTAGTGAAAGCACTTTGAGTCACTAATAAAGATAAATGTATTAAAAAATGCTGGTTGGCTGTAGTTCCCAAGATACAGCATTGGGTCAAAATGTGAATTTCTGAAAATTAATGACAGAATGGCTTTTACTCAAAAATAGGGGTGTAATAGTGCACTTGTTTGTACCAAACCGTTTTGGTTCGGGGCCTTTGATACAATACGGATGTGTACCGAACAAATACATGTAGGCTATGTGAAGAATGCAAACACTTGGGAAGCAGGGTGGCCACAAGCAGAACCAATGTGCAGAGTTTCCCTATATTCAGCAGCAGAGTGCTGCAAGAAACCAAACAAAGAAAAAAACACTTTATTCTGAGGCTGGGGTGCCGATAAGTGCAGCCCCACTATAACCCCCCCCCCACTGGTCTCCTTCACTGTGCTGAAAATGTATTGAACTGAAGACCCTGAAACTGTAGTGAACTGACATTTTTCTGTAGCGTTACACCCCTACTCAAACAGAATATCTGTCTCAGAGCTACTAGATCTACTTTAAAACACTGTCTGTACATTACATTTACTTTCAGTCATTTCTTTTCCAATTCATCTTATTAAAGTATGCAAAATTTAGCCGATATAATCTCTGAGGCAGATAATTTGTAAAAAAGACTGTAGACCAGTGTAATATATTACTATTTACTGACACCAATACTGGTTGATATCACCAAACATAAACCAATGCTGGCTGATTTATCTGTGCATCCCTTCAAATGATCAGTTAGACCTGGACTTTACATTCCTGTTCACTTCATCTTGGTTCATTGCATGTTCCACTGACTGATGTTTCCAACCTGATTACTTCTATTTTTGTTTTTTTTTTTGTTTGTTTTTTTACCTGGTTCTGTTTAAGGCTGTTCGAAGCTTGGTGTGTCAGTGATGTATGGTGATGCTCTATGTAAACTGGACAATTTTAGGCCCTTTTTTCCAGTCTCAACAATCCTTCCATGTTTTGTTGTGTTCAGGTGTGTGGTCTGCTTACTCTTTCTTGCTCTACTTTGTAACTTATTCTTAAATTCAGCATTTGACAAAATCACCACCATACACTGAGTTCAGTTAACAGTCACTGCACGATCAGCTTTCCACTGGTTTCTCTGACTTATACACTGTTTATCATCTCCAACCACAACAGTTCACACTTCAGATTGATTTTTCACTGAAATGTTCTGAATGGTTTAACAAAAGAAAAAAAAACACTATGGTTGCACATAATAATAAGCTGGACAGATATCAGAATCAGAATATTTTATTAATCACAGGATACTGTTAAGTGTTACAGTTGCTTCTTGCTAGTTTTACAAAATATTAACATACAGTATATCAAGAAATCAGCTTATTACTGAAATACTGCATTGCAAAAAACAGGCAATGACAATAAATGATTAGATGATTTTATTTTTTATTTACTATGTCACCTGACAACGGAGATGCCAAATGAATGAAATGTACTTTTATGACAGTGGGCATTGCTAGATGAGTGCATACTTAATATATAGAATAAATCCGACTCAGTCAATCACTTACTTCATTCCAGAGAGCGTCTGCCACGTACAGGAGCTGGAAACAGTTGACCAGGATCATAGCGAGGGAGGGGGAACCCCGAAGCTCCACCTCTTTCATCAGCATACCGAGGTTTATGACCACCTAAGAGGAAAGAGAAGAGGATAATGATTAAAATTAATAATCAGTGATTTCACCAGCACTCATCAGCACTCAGCAATCATCATGACTCATTTTTGATACCGATTAAGAAAAATGTCGCAGCCTTTGTATAAGAGAGTCCATTCAGTTCAGTTCAGTTCAGTTTTACTTATATAGTACATAGTGCAGAGTATTACAGAAAGAAAAGACAATATCCCTTTCTATTTTTGGAGAAGTTTTGTATCACACATGCATACACATCTGAATAAATGATAAATGTGTGCTACTATGAAGCTGAGCTCATTTTGGCACCTGGCACTTTGCCTGCTTTTTAAACCCAATAATAAAAGAGAAATTTAGACATATTTCCCCCCAGGATGTACCTAATGATGACCTCAGATAAATGCAAAAAAAAATGATACTCTTGCTCCGAGCCATCCCAAAATTAATGAATTTTTAATAAAATATTGGGGCCAAAAATAGGACCAAATTGGGACAGGTATCAGTACATTTGATCTGGAAAACATGGCTTGAAATGGTCTTATATACTGCTATAAATAAAGACTGTGTTAAATGTGATGATCCTAGTGGTTTTTCTAATCCAGACATGTGAGTTTTTCATGAATCTCAGTCTCATTCCAGGTTTTGCATGTAACCCATCGTGTCCAAT
The DNA here is from genome assembly GCF_902148855.1 of Sphaeramia orbicularis. Classification (NCBI taxonomy): domain Eukaryota; kingdom Metazoa; phylum Chordata; class Actinopteri; order Kurtiformes; family Apogonidae; genus Sphaeramia; species Sphaeramia orbicularis. The sequence goes on along the minus strand of NC_043970.1, from coordinate 22,588,011 downwards.
GGCGTTACATGCAGAACCTGCCCATTTAAACACAAATAAATCATGAATGATTTTGCAACAGTGGTCATTTTTGTGAAACACTCTGTCTTGCATATTTACTTTGATTCCTAAAATGTACCTGTGAGAGAATAAAAGATATTTGAAAAAACAGTAGTGTGTAATTTTCGTGCCCTTTTTAACGCGTTACATGTGGATTTTTTATAAAAAAAAATTTATATAAAAAAATATAAAAATGTGTTTTATCTGAAAAATAAATTTTTTATCTCAGTAAATATATATTTTAAAATAGACCCAAAGTGCTTCCAAACTTGCTGCATAACATTAGTCTACATCCAGTTTGGATTTTTAGCCCCTCTGTCCTGTTTTTAGGGACCAGTTTCATAGGGACCAGTTTTAGGGACCAGTTTCATAGGGACCAGTTTTAGGGACCAGTTTCATAGAAATCTAAACCCAAATCTAAATGCATAGAGACATAATATTCATACTTTATTCATTCCAAAGCAGACACCTGACTTGCAGGACTTTCAAGACTTTATTCCTAAAATTCAATCGCAGACAGATATCAAAACACTCATTTATCATGTTTGGGAAATCTACAGGTATAGTAAGACAAGCAAATATTTTAATATAAAACAAAAACACAGGAAGCAAAAATCTCCCACACACTGTCTGTGGCCAGTCGGTGGAGGCTTTTTCTGTCCTCTCCTACGCACCTGCCTTTAAAACATTCAGCTATGCAAACGGTAACTGTTAATACTGTAAATACAAAGACTAATACACTTCACTGAGTAATAAAAGAACAGTGAGACGCATTAACGCTTTCCATTGTGAACAGATATTGTTTTACTGTCGGACTACTTCAGATCCAACTTTAAGGACTTGTGTTTGTTTTTCTTCTTGGTGGTTCCTATTTTATCTTATTTGCTGTGATGACTCAGACACAGATGAATGATGTGAATTACTGTGTCAGGTCATTAGGGAGGAAAGTTTCAGCTTCTGACAGTGTCAAACTTAGACACTGCAATTATTACTGAAGAGAGAGTAGAGCAACATTGCCTCCTGTTGGCAATTTGTGGCTCTTAAAATATCACCGCCATCTGAGCTGCTGAATTCAGCGCGTATCTTAAATTATTCAGAGGATCTATGAATAGAGCTGAAGATCAGAAAAGCATTTTGTTTCAAGCCCTGCACTCGACTTGTCACTAAGGATTTTAATATATCAGCTGTTTCTTCAAGCAATTCGCCTGTTGTGAGTATGGTTTTAAAGTAATCGGACTATTTTGGGTTGAACTGTGGGTTTTAAATGCAGATTCTGTTAATTTGTGCATTATTTCTCTTTGCATGAGAAGGTGAAAGACTAATCCATTAATTTTCTCAAAGTAGAAGTAAACTGAGATGGTGTGGAGTGAATTTAAGAACAGGCTCAGTGTTATTATCTGCTTCAGCACACTGAGGTTTCACTTTATCTGCCTCCACATTCGAGCCAAGTCATTTTCAACTGAGGTGTCACAGAAAACTCCTCGTTGCAGTTTTTTCACTGTTAGAGTACATGGACCTTTTCAACAGGCAGACAAGTTTCTCAGCATTTGGAAACATAAGTGTTAAATGGTGAAAGAGAACCTACTGTCAAATCTAGTTAATGGCCGGAAGGGGTCATATGTAATACTGATATTCCAAAATATCTACAGCAGAGGAAAGCTGCATACCAGAACAAACTGAGATCTGCAAAAACCATCAACAGTACGTATCACTCACTGAATACAATATAATGATCATTGTTTACACACATCTGTATTATGGTATCATCGAGTTTTCCTCTTCTAACAAAAACTCACAAATGATTATTTTGACAGTCAGGAAAATAACAGTGTCTTATAATCTTTTCATGCTGTCTCACCTGATAGTTTACATTATAGCTCTGTTAGTTTAGCTCTGTTTTGAGATAGAAAACAACCACAGTAAAACCACAAATCACCTCTGTTTTATTTGTGTTGTCAGTAGCTGCACTAAAGATCTGTGTGAATTCTTCCAAACAGGGTCAGAACTGTCACATTTACATTATTATTATTTTTTTTTTTGCTATGATCTAATTAGAGTGCTCTTTTATTTGTTTTTGCACGCATTCGAATATATATATGTGTGTGTGTGTGTGTGTGTGTGTGTAAATGTGTGTATATATACATATATGTTTATACTTAGAAAAAAGGAAGGTAAATTGTAATTCTGTGATTAGAAGAGTCCTATTTTTCTTCAATAAAAAAATATTTAGAGAACTGTCACAGTTTAGTCTGAACCATGGATCAACAAGCAGCAACTTAGAAAAGATAATAACATCATAAATTTATACTTCCATGATCCTCATAATCAAATTTACCTGTGTAGAAGAAATGCTGCTATTTCATCATGAAACTCCATTCTTTTTATTTAGAGTTGTGTCCGGTGTCCAACAGCAACAGTGCTTCTAGCTTAAAAGTCACTTTCTTTGACTCTAAAAGTTGTGACTCACGACTCCCTCTAGTGGTCACATAAATCCCATGGCCCGTTGGTGTAAGTGAATTCAGTTCTTGTTTCAACAATCTCAATATATTGCCATCTTTGACATAACTTCAGAGCTCTTCATTCTAAACACTCTAAGGGTACCTATAGGTGATATTTTAGTCTTTGAAAGTAGAAATACTATATATCCTCCTGAGACCCAGAAAAGTACAAGTTTTGGCTTTTTTCACATTAAATAATTGCCTTTATTGGAAACAGCATGATAAAACAGTTTTTTCAGATGCATTTTTAAAATTTTTATGGAATGTCCTTTGCAGTGGATGGCTTTTTTTTCAATAAAGCTGTGAAACTCTTGTCTCCTACAGAGAGCAAAAATGCATTGCTGGGTCTCGGGAGGATATAGCCCCTATAAGATCACTCTTGTCACTTTTCTTATAAACTCACCCAGCCGATCAGACCTGGCCTGAGTTCACAGAAATATTTCAGGTCAAAACTTCCGATCCGGGGGTTCAGCTCCCGTCCAATGAAGAAATCATACAAGGGATTTCCTAAAGGATACAAAAAAATAAGTACACTGTAAAAAGTGAAAATGTATTCATGTTTAGTTTGGACTATACTAACATAAGGTGAGAAAAACAGGTTTTTTTATATTCCTACATGAATACTCTTAAACAAAGCATTTCATGTTCACTACGATGGGGATCAAGAACTGGTTCCAAATGACATGTATCTGCACAGCAGGTAACGGAGGGATGGAGGTTCAGTGAATGAAACCACCTTCCTCTGAAACCAAGTGTGGCTCCATTTCACAAAGAATGAGGAAAACAGAGTGAGTTGTTACGCCTACAAATACATGGGAATACCAGCAAAAGGATGGAACATCTTTCTGCTTCAAATCCAAGAACATCCTGCATTTTTTTTCCTTTTTCCCCCACACAGACAATTGATCTGGAATCAGTAAAAGAAAATTACACTGATAAGCAGAATGGGTAATAGTAATAATGGTAATAATAATACTAAAGTAATAATCCATTCTCACAGCACCTATGGATGGAGAGCAATAACTATTTTACTTTAACTTGCTTAATTTTAAGTTGTTCTTATTTTGTTTTACTTTTACAACTATAGTACTTTTTATAACATGATGTAAGTTTTATATTTATACATACCTGTACATATTTGCTATGACTGCGTTGTGATTGTGGATTTTTTGTCAGCTACTGGACACCTTGAATTCCCCCAGTGGGGATGAATAAAGTATCTTCTATTCTATTCTATTCTATTCTATTCTATTCTATTCTATTCTATTCCCCAGCACATAGAGGGAATAATACACAATTTAATGAGTTCAGTGGTCGATATGGGTTGTTTGATGCATTATAGAATGATTGCGGATATCAGATATTAACTTTTTATTTGCTTTTTTTTGTTGCGCTAATGTTGATCCATCATATTTACACTTTTTGATACATTCTGTTGGTCTAGCTTACTTATGTGTTGCTATTTTTTTCTGTTTTTGTTGCTATTTCTTTCAGCATTTTTTTGATATATTCAGATTGTTCGTAGATCTTCTGTGTCTGATGAGTTCATGTAGACATCACAAAACCATTTGATGAATTTCAACCTGAACACGTATTCATTGTAGTTTAAAGTTGAAGCACGTTGGCCTACGGCTTATCCATGATTAAATAAAAGACTTAATCATCCTAATCATATTCAGATGCCTTTTAACCACTACGCTGCCTTTGTAAAGATTCCCTAGTGGTATGTAGGACTGTCATGGTGCTTCTTTGTCTTTTTAATGTACCTATTTTCTGTTTCTGTATTCATAAATATGAAAAATAAAGCCAAGATGTGTGTGTGTTTTAAACTAACAAACATCTCATCTTAATATACATTTACAAAATCATAGAAAAGTGTTTTTGCTTTCTCTTATAAAAGGAGATAACAGCCTTCTACTGGTGCCTTGTTCATTTTTCTTGAGTGATCAGATGCTGAATCCCACTGCTAGATTCAGATGCAGCAGAACCCACTCCAGCAGGTCAGGTTACTTAAAAGCGTGTTCATCTGATGCCTACAGGCTCCAGTAAAACTCAACTGTTAGATAATAACAAAATGCCTCTGCTGTCAAACTCCTCTGTAGCCTCTCACCTCTGTTTTTGCCAGTTACCCATAAAGATGGCAAAATCCACCACTGAACAATAAAACAGGTTCAGGAAATGCATGGTGACGCTTCAGTAGGTGTATTTTTGGACTGTGTTCTTGCTTCAGTGGTCAACCTCCATCTCACCTGTGTTCCCCCCTAAAGCAAGAGCATGGGAAGGAGCCCAAAAGGAGCGGATGTAGAGATAGATGGAGAATAGGAACGACGCTCCAATCGCACACACAGCCAGAGGCGGCAGCAGCTCAAACAGACGGCCCAGAGGAGCCCCCAGCCCCAGAAACAACATCACCAACCCCGAGCTGATGCACAGGGCATGGAAACCTGAGGGAGACAAACAAACAAAGCTAAATGCTGTAGCCGGGGGGAGAGAGATAAAGGGACTTTTATGGTAAAAGTTGGAGCTTCAGATTGTGTAACTTAGTAAACTTGAGACTAGACTGAAGTGGAGAGGTTAAACTAAAACACACATCACTTCTGGATCTTTATGAAAACACCACAACTGTTACTAATATATCTAAACATCTGTAAACATGCATGTGAAATTGACAAGTTATAAGAAAAACTAAATGTTTTTATTTGTTATCACCTTATTTTAATTTCATTTTAACTGTCTTTTTTGGTTTTAATGTGCTTTTATTTATTGATTTTACTCTGTTTAGAGTGTGTAAAATTACTAAACCAGTTTTGTTGTCGGATGTTTCTTCAGCGATTTGGGCAACAATGTGTTGTGTTTCTAAGTGACCTATACAGATCCAGAGTTTCCACATTTTTAAAGACAACATTTCACAACCTTTCCATGACTTTATGAGGACCAAAATACATAATTTCTATTCATCACCTTTATGTTCATGAAGAGAAAAGGACTAAATTCATTAACATAAGATAATCCTTTATTAGTCCCATGACAAGGAAATTTGCACATTCCCAACAGATCTACAACCCCTCAACTTTCTGAATCGAAGTCAGACACCTTGTCCTTTAGGCCAGGTGGTCACTTGTATGAACTGATTAACTAAAATTATATGCAACTAATTCAAACTCATCATTCTCTAATTCTTGTATATTACTGAGTCAGAAATGTTGCTTTTTAGTCAAACAATAAAACAACAAAAAGCCATTCTAGCATCTGCACCTCCATAAACCTATAGAAAACCCTGAGGTCGATTTAAAATCTGGAATTTTTTAAAAATGTTTTTATGTACAGTGGTAGCCAAAATTAATAGAACACGTGACAGATCTGAAAATATTGATCTTTTTTTTTGCCCCCAAAATACAATTTCAGTTCATAATGTTCATGAAATATGCAGGTGGTAGCTCTGAGCAAATATGAGATGAAGTGAGTCCTGCTATTTTTATCCTCTTCTTACTTTAACATTGAGTTAATGTGCAGGATAGGCCTTGTACATTCAACAGAATCACACAGCTATGTCCTTAACCCTTTATTGGTCAAGTGACTGTTTTTGGTAATTTCCACATACATTACAAGAAAGTGACAGCAACAGTTACAGTGAGGCAACAATCTCAGGTCCAATGTGGTCTACAGGGTCTGTAAGGTCCACCTCTGCATGAACAGTGAGTGTACCTGCTTTGTTAGGTACCATGAAGAAATGGTACTAATGTAAGGAATGATGTTCAAAGGGATAATGTGGATGTGGACAGGGGTCTGGATCAACACTTACAGTTGCGTAAGAAGTTATTAGACCATCAAAAATCATCAAAATCAATGGTTATGCAATCAAGTACTAACTCCTGTGTATCATGTGACTAAAACAGACAGAAAAGAAAAAATGGAATGCCTAAAAGCACTGTTTTTAGCAGTACAATTCCATAGTTATTGATGTAAGAACTGAAGTGATTTTGGTTATTATCAAGAAAACATGGAAAATGGATAGATATCAGCTCTTAAATTAAACTCTTATGAGCTATTATACATATATATATATATATATATATATATATATATATATATATATATTTTTTTTTTTTTTTTTTTTTTTTTTTTTTTTTTTTTTTTTTTGTCCAAACAAATGTACCTTTAGTTGTACCAGGCATTAAAATGAACAAGAAATTGAAGAAAACAAGGGTGGTCTAATAATTGCATGTTGTTCTAATGTTCTAAAATACATGTTCCTTACATGTGTTTTTCTTGGATTTTTTTATATTTATTTCTTGGATTTTTTTTACATTTTTTTTTCGTCAGTAATGGGTAAGGAACCAAATATGGCAACTTCACTGACCTTGATTTTCTACATAACAATGAAAAATTTAGAAAAATTTCATTAAAATTTCATTAAAATTCAGAGTATTTCTATGCATGTCCTATAAAGGGTTAAACTCTACATCACCATCAGTTTAACCACAATTTGGCCTCTTCTGTTAAGGAACATGATTGTATGACATTGAGAGCCAAATAGGGCTTCTTTGTTTTTGTAAGAAAATGACCTATATCTCCTTTCGGATGGTTCTATTCTATGGTTTACAAAGCATAATGATGACTTTGTAGATATTTTATTCGTTTTATGGGTATTTTAACAGCCAATTGAGAAAAAAAAAAAAAAAACAGATGAAACTTCTGAAATATGCCAAGTGTTCTAATAATTTTGGCCACTACTGTAAATCTAACAGGTTTCCTCTCGTTTTGTGAAAACAGATGAACTCATCAGAGGTGATAAAATTGACAAATATCTTTTACCACTGAACAGCAGTTTTTAAACACATCAGCTATATAATGTGGTTTTGCTGTAGATTTTGCATCCACACAATGGGAAAACACCCTAGAATTAATTCATCTACTCCTCCCCAAGTAATGTAATGCCATTTATATCAGTGAAATGTGTGATTTGGATGTATGTGGTCTGATTTTTTGCAGTTTTATTCATTTTGTATCCTAGAGTAGAGGAGTTTACATACCTAAAGAATACATCTCTTGATTCTTCAGAGTGTTGACAATTTTATTTAATTAAGTAACAGTTATAGGTTCATCCAGATAATAAACTACACACCAGAAAGCTCAAAATGCAATGAACTAGACCCTCCCAAACCCATCATTACCATTTATAGGATACTTGAGGCGTGATCCATCTCTCAGCGTTAACCCATCAGACACCTGTAGACAATTACAATCGCTGTAACTTCAAACTGAACACAAGCAAACGTGAGCTTTAAGTATAAATATATGGATTAATGAATGTAACTGAATCAAGAGTGAGTCTGTGACACTAATGCCAAAAAAAAAAAAAAAAACTGATGAAGAGCCATGATATCTGAGGGACATTATAAAGGAGAATATTTTCCATATATATCAACAATGTACACAGGAACATGTGAAATATAAAGTGTTTTTTTAATTATAAAAATGTAAAGACATAGTTGTCATATGTTTTGTTTGGTTCACAACTCAGAGATGTTCCATTTACTGTCACAAATGAGAAAGAAACCTGAATATAATCACATTTAAGAAGCCTAAAAGATTATATCAAGTACATTTTGTCTCCTTCACACTATTCTACATTTTCCCCTCCTGCTGAAAAAAAAAAGAATTAGAAAGAATTCAAATAAAAGTAATATTGCTATTTCTTTGTTAATTGTGATACAGTGCTTTTAACTCATTCAATCAAGCTAACTGGGTGCAAATCTGAAAAATGAACAAAAATAAACTGAAAATTATTGAAATATTCCACAACATGAAACAAAACCAAATAATAAAATGACATGCAGCTAAAACAGGTGAAAATCACATTTTGCAGATTGTGACTAAAACTCTGATGTTTAAGATCCTAAAAACACATCTGAGCTGGATTCAGAGGATTTTGACAAGTTTTTCTAATAAAATTACTTTAACCGATTAATTGATTATCAGCATAATTGGTGATTAATTTGAATAACTGACATCCAAGTGATTAACTATTGGATCTTCAACTGTTTACGCCATGCCATACAACTCAACAAATTTTATTTTTTCTCGTTTTCTCTTGTAAAGCGTTTTGTAATTTCACAAAAATGTGCAATATAATCAAAACTTTAATTACATTTTCTGTGAATTCAGTGAATAAATTGTGTATTCACAGTGACAACAAGGAAATTTGTATGTTATATTTTAATACTAATTATTCCTCTTTCATAATTTTCCTCCTTTTAATTAGTACTTTTTTTTTTTTTTTGCAATTTTTTCATTTAAGTGTGTAACAACATATAAAATATTATTGAATACAAGGTAAAAAAAAAAAAAAAAGACACCCTCTATGCTATTCATCATGATTTCTGCCTCAGTGGAAAAAGAGATAGTGGATAGTGGGGAATGTAAGTAATGTGGAAAAACAATAAATGATTCTCCATGTAACACAATATACTGTCATAACACCACCTGGCCATTCAACAGCCAGCATTAATCAATGTCTTTCTCTGAATATCTATACTTGTATGCACTATGTATGTAACATATCATTTAGAAGTAAATATGCAGTACTAAATAAGGATACTGAGGCTATGAACCTACAGAAGGAACCTTTTCCATGGCAGAAGTGATTTTAATTTAAGGACCTTTATTCTAGATGATGAGTGTGTCTTACCTTTCCTACGGGCAGAAAATAGAGGAGGATGTGCAGACCCATCCAGCCCAGCAGAACCACAGGGGCCAGCGGGTCCCAGAGCTGGTCCGAGGAGGGGAGGGCGGGGGGCCACTGGAGCACAGAGGCTTCAGGGGATCGACTCACAGAGATGAGGAACAGCACCGTCAACGGAAGAAAGACGGGGATGCAAACAGCACCTGAGACATGAAAACAGATTCAAGTGATACAGAAGATGCTGTCATGAAACCTGGAAGTGTTGAAAATATAAAAAGACAAAAGCATGCACCTAAACATAATGCTACCACATATATCAACTGCAAACCTATGTGAACAGTGGATAATTAGTGGATAAACAACTAAATGTAAGTGAAGGAGAAATGAAACTCAGTGCACTCGACTACAGCTTCCATTTCATTTAATTCATTCATTTATTCATTCATTCCGAGCGAGTAAGCATTCACAACACAAATGGCCTGCACACAACAGTATCTGATAATACAATCAACAGAATACATGCAGGTACAATATTTCAACTATATTCATTTATGCTGAAAAAGGAGTGGGAAGAAGAAAACTGATTTAATCCCACCCCCGTTTCTCATCAATAACTTAAAGGGGTCATATTTTGCTAAACCCACTTTTATTACCTCCGCCAAGGAGGTTATGTTTTCGCCAGGGTTTGTTTGTCTGTTTGTTTGTCTGTCCGTTAGTGTGCAACATAACTCAAAAAGTTATGGACAGATTTGGATGAAATTTTCAGGGTTTGTTGGAAATGGGATAAGGAAGAAATGATTAAATTTTGGTGGTGATCGGGGGTGGGGGGGCCCACGGGGGGGCCCATTTCCAACAAACCCTGAAAATTTCATCAAAATCTGTCCATAACTTTTTGAGTTATGTTGCACACTAACGGACAGACAAACAGACAGACAGACAGACAGACAAACAAACAAACAAACAAACCCTGGCAAAAACATAACCTCCTTGGTGTGGGGGGGCCCACGGGGGGGGACCACTGATCAGCCTTGGCAGAGGTCTGCGCTCTCCGAGTGCTTCTAGTTAGTCTTTGGTTCATTTATTTGTGTATTTGGACCCTATTAGTTCAAAAAGTTTGAATTTGAACCCTTCAGGTGCTGCAAAGCTATCTTTATATTCATTCTGGCAAAAATCGAGTGGATTTCTACAACCCGTTTCAATTCCTGCTTTATTTGTTACATCTATAACTAGTTACATCACGATATTTGCACATAAAAGGTCAAGACTTTCGAGCAACATTTCTCCGAGTACGGCATAACTGTTTGTCAGCAGCAGCAGTTGTAGTCCAAATTGAAAATATGTCCACACTTCGTGGCGATTACCTAAAATGTTAGTTGTTGTTTGTATTAACAAACACAAGTGGCTGAATGGGACAGCGCAGCACAGCCAACAACCTGGAGGGGGTGGGGCGTGAAGTGGCTCATTTGCATTTAACGGGCCAGCGCTCAAAACAACCTTTCTGGTGTCATTACTCAGAAATAGGGTTGAAGTTGGACCTGTGGAGTTGAATTAATGAAGAACTCAGACCCAGGCAGAGCATTGACAGTTTATGTTGACCACAGGAAAATGTTTTAAAATGCATAATTCCATTTTTTTTTTTTTAAAGCAAAATATCACTCCTTTAACATAGTTTCAAGTACTCACTCCTGTCTTTAAACTTCAAACCAAGACAATGAACAAATAGGCCTATACCAAATTATAATAAACTCATTCAACAGTATTTACGTTATTTAACCAAAATATGTGTGGAAAAATAGAAACAAAGTACATTCATAGTGGTCTTATCATGGGTGACAGTTAAGAGTTAATTTACATTATAATAACTAGAAGCACTCGGAGAGCGCAGACCTCCGCCAAGGCTGATCAGTGGGCCCCCCCGTGGGCCCCCCCACCCCCGATCACCACCAAAATTTAATAATTTCTTCCTTGTGCCAGTATCAACATTTCCTGAAATTTTTATCCAAATCCATCCATAACTTTTTGAGTTATCTTGCACACAACCAGACAGACAAACAAACCAACGCTGACAAAAACATAACCTCCTTGGCGGAGGTAATAATTACTGACTAACAATGGTAAAAAAACAAAAAACAAACTGCAATACCACTAATGGAGAAGAGGAGCACACACCAGCAATGGGAAGAATACCAATTCTATGATCAAACATGATTCGACTTTAACCACAGATGGAAAGAAAATTAGTACTGATGCTCAGTTCAAGTAACACAGCAGGAGACAAAGCTTCACAACAAGCAAACACACAAACTGAAACATTAAATCTTCTAACTGCTTTCTCCAGAAACAAACTCATTTGATAGCATGTTTCAAGGGGAAAAACAAGAGCAGCTGCACATGTAAGCCACAAGAAATGAATAATTCTGCTTCTTGTAGCTGTCGTAGAGAGTCTGGAGAATACATGGGCACATTAGGGAATGCAGTTTTATGTTTTGTATGGCTGGTATATACATTTATTGACATGCACTTTAAATTAAATATGACAGCTCCATTAGTTGATCTACTCTGTATATGTTACAGTGTTGATCATTAAACCAAAGTAGTAACAGGGGGGTGCTGCTAAAGAATGATAAAACTGTCCTGCCATTACTCATTACTTGTTGCTGCCACTTTTATGTCTGTGCTTGATTATGGGGACATTATTCATATGAATGCATCATCTCAGTGTTTACATGCCCTTGATACTGTTTATTGCAGTACTCTGAGGTTTATTACAGGCCTCAAACCTGGGACTCATCGTTGTCTTTATATGCTCGAACTGGATGGACTAAAACACTGGTGTTCTTTCTAGAAATGTATTTTACGTCTGCTTCCATCATATTTGCTGATCTACATCTGTTGGAATGACTTAAATAATTACAGTCGCTGGTCCCAGGATCTGTTATCGCTACGAGTTCCAAAAATCTGAACAGAACTGGGAAAGAAAGCTTTTAAATGTTCTGCTCCCACTGCCTGGAGTAACCTATAGACGGAGATTAAACTGAAGGATCTGGTCTATTTAAATACATTCACAGTCACTCTAAATCCATGGGAAAAGGATAAATCTGGATGTAGATGTTTTTCTAATTGATTGAATCAGGTTCTGCTTTGAGATGCTTTTAAGGAACATTGTTGTACTTTTAGTACCTTTTACATTATTGATGGTGTTTTATATGTATGTTCTTAAGTTAGTACTTGTGTGTAATGTATGGATTTTGAACTGACTTTTATTGTGTTTTGTGTATTTTAAGTGCGGATGTATGATTGTGATTTCTATTTTATGTAACCTTTGCTGCTGCTGTCTTGGCCAGGACACACTTGAGAAAGAGGTTTTTAACCTTAATAAGCTTTTTCCCCGGCTGAATAAAAGTTAAATAAATAAATAAATAAAAACCCTCCAGTATCCTGTCCAACAAGGCCCTTACTAAGCACCAAGTGTGCCTTTTTCGCACACTTGTGGAATAAAAAAATTTAAAAAAAATTCATGCAATTTGTTTTTAATTCTTTTACACTTTTTTCTATTTCATCAACTTGAGCCGTAAATAAAAATGCCAAATACTCAATAATTGTCCCATTTTTTAACCCTTTAAATGCCATGTTTGTAATGTAAGCAAACCATTTTTTTTTTGGATGCAAAAAACAAACAAAAAAACAAACAAACATTTTTTTCAAAATACTACATAAAAAGTGGATCACATATTATTTGATTTTTGCAGCCGGGCATATGTCAATGATTAACAGCAACATTGGTTAATTTGCATTATTATTTTTGGCGTTAGGTCAAATGTTCAAAAATACTAGCATATGTCACCAAGTGTGCGTGAAATGCTCACCTATAAATCAAACTATTAAATATTATATATTGATTTATTTTTCTGCTCTAATTTGATTTTATTTTTGTAAATCAAGGTCAGCCCTAATCACACATATCAAATGGAAGAAATAGTGTGTTTTAGGGACACTTGGGAGACAGATGCTAGTCTTGTAATTTTCTTTTGTTTACAACGTGCAGATTTTAGTTGGTGGCAAAGAATTTTAAAGATCATGCAAAAATGATCAACTTTTGAATTCTAACCTTATTTAAATTGTGAAAAATAATATCAAGTTTTTTAAAATTAAGTGCAAACTGTGCCTAAAAGGTGCACCTGGATACCAGAGGGATGACAATAAAAATAATAATAATAATAATAATAATAATAATAATAATAATAATAATTATAATAATAATAATAATAATAATAAAAAAACTCACCCAAGGTTCCTCCGAATTCCCTCTCCGTGCTGTGTGATGACTTGAGTTTGGCTGCATGACTGTTAGGCCTCATGGTCAGCCTCTTGTAAGAATATGAAGCTGCATGTTACAGTAAAAGAAGACAATTAATTACAGCATTAACAACATAAAGTAATTGGTTTTCTCACAGGTTGTGTAAATAGGAGCATGTGACCAAACCATGCTTTATTACTCTAATCTACAATTTGCTGGAAAACATCTGCTTCAGATATAAAATGCTCTAAATCTTACAAACTTGGATAAGATGAACTGGGAAAACAAATGGTAAAGAGCTGATTGGCAGATGTCTTCAAGATGTAGCAAAGTTTTGTTATATACAGTTACAGTATACACATAGGTTTCTGTACATTTATAAAAATAAATCTTACACTTGACAGAATCTGGAAAATGAATGTATTCTAATGCACAGACAGTTTTTTGAAGTAGAACTGACACCTCAGAGACCACATTCCTTTATTAGGATAATTATTAATTATTATTATTAATAGAATTTCACATTTTTAGCCAATACTATATCTTGAAAATTATAGCCAGCTTACACTTTTGACTTACATTTTCTTCATGAGCAAATAAATGTGGTTTCACTAGCTGTATTCTGGAAGTATTTTGCTTGTACATCAGTATGATCAACAGTCAAATGCACGGAAACATAATGTAAACACCAAGTTTTAGTCTTTAAACAGCTGCTGTGTAGATTTAATGTAACCTGTGACCCCAGTTCAATGTTACACTTAATCATAAATAAACTGAGATCAGGTCGATGTATGAAGGAACATTTCCTACTTGTAGTTTAGTTAAATGCTGCCTTTATGTACATATGGAAACTGTGCTAATAGATCATCACAGCTAGCTGAAGCTACTTTAAATACATAAATACATAATGAGTGTGTTAGTTTTTCTTGCTGATAGACAGCAGGGACAAAGTGCAGGTTGTGTTATAAAGATAATGTTGTCCCGGTTTACAGAAAAGAGCAGATTCAACAGAACACGTTTTTGCAGAATAAAAGGTTTATATAAAGAGTTACAGTTGTATAAATTGTAGGGTCTTACCGGTACAGTGCACAGATGAACGGACAGGACTGTTAGCATCCAACCCACTCTGCTTTACCCGTCCGGTCGTTTGCAGGTGGACACGCCCCCCGAACGTGTTTCTCTGTGCGGAACTCTTTGGCAGCCAATCAGATTCCTCTGTAGTCATCAGAAGAGGGTGGGGCGAAGACGCGTCAACCAATCAGGTGCGTCTTCCAGGTGGCGACAGTGTAGTAGGATACCTCAGTGATGTTGTGAAATACTTTGAAACCGGTCCGTGAATGCAACGAAATAACCCAGTATTTACTAGAAATCGTGTTTTTAGATTTATTTTTACACGAGGCAGGACAGTATTTTAAATCAACCATTTATACAGTTTTATTTCAGACACTTTTATCATCTCATTACACCATTAGGGCAAGACATTAACTGGAAAATAGAACGACTGATTTAAAGGCAAGAGCTGAGGTCACTTTAATAGTAAACACAGATTACACAATAAAAAATCACATTCTGATTGTAAGTTATGCACCAAAACTGCCTTAAAATGCTTTATTTATTTACATATGGAATATGAACAGTCATCACTTTTCTCTTCAGTTCTGAACTTCATATTAAGATCCTTTCCATGCACTAATGGGTGGCTTTCCAGATTAGTATGTATCATGGATAATTTTTTAGTGATATTGAATATTAGCTGGAATTAGTGACCTTGACAGAAAATAATAGCCCAAAAAACAAACCCAGTAATACTTTCTTTACATTTACATTACCTGTCAAAAGTTTAGAGGCTCCTAATCTTTTATTGTTTTTGTGAATAACATGGATGTTCCTATTGTTTACATGTAACAAGTTAGGTACTTTAACTGTATAGAAACATACAGATATTAGTACAAGAAGCTAACATTCATATAACTGTCTCCTTAATCAGTATCAGTGGATTTTGGATGAACTACTGTACATGTAAGCTGTCATGTTTCAACAAGTTTGGATAACACGCTGACTCATTATACATGTTAAACAATGGAAAATAGTTTGATTGTTCAGCATTGATAAGGTGAGTCTGTAAGGCATGGCTACTTTCAAAACAACACCACCTGCAACAAGACAATGATCTGAAACATATATCCAATGTCATCCATGCTGTGTTATTTAGAAAGTAAACAGTCGACTGGAGGGTCATCTGCCATGGGGTCAACCAGTCACATGACCTAAATCCTACTGAACTTTTCAGACACAAGCCAAGAACACCTTTGGTAAGTTTTACGAATCGCACGGCAAAGTATTTCAGAATGTTCAGGGAAAATAACTGTCCAGTTACCAGCATGTGCACAACTGTTACAACTGATACAGGATAATTTGTCACTGAGAATGAAGTTTTTGTACCAATACCTGTACACGTGTTTATTCAAAACAGATCTTTTGATTAACTAGTTTCCTGCGAAGGAACATGCATGTTACTTGCAAAAATAATAAACAATAGTTGTGTCAATACTCTTGACAGGCACTGTATTTTAATGCTCAGATTCAGATTTATTTATCACTTCAATTTAGATGCTTAGCTTAACAGGAAACCTGTTCCTTACAAAGTCCAAGATACTTCATTTCAGACTAAAATCAAGTCATCATCGATAAATATGTTTTCTTAAAGGGTGCTACCAGCCAGTTCATTAACTATTGGCTTATTCCTACTCCAAATGATCCTTAATATATCGTCAACCGTTAATTCATTTATTTTGTTATTCATAGATTTATGCGTTCTAAATTTTTTCCTTTACCTTTGACAGATGAACAGTGAAAGGAAAACATTTCTTATTATAACATACAGAAAACATTTTATATTAAGGTAGGGTTTTAAGTTAATCCTAATGTTATTCTAATAAGGCATCCATCAGTGTTTTATTGAGTCAATATTCTATTAATCTATTCTACTAATGTGTTTCCTAATGAGCATCTAGTCAAGAGTGGATATGTGCACCTTAATATAAAGTGTTATCACATTTTCTTGATCGTCATATAACCCCATAGTGCCATAGACACAATGTTCGGTGTGAGTCTATCATTAAATGGTAAACTCGTCTACACAATGAAGCAGCAGTTTTCTTTTGTTTGGTTTAGTGTTGGCTCAGCGCTGAATGTATCGCTGCCAGTTACAGCACTATATTGAATGACTGAGGAGTATCTTATAAGATTTTAGTAATGTTTAGTTCAGTACTATGCCCTTTAAGAGCATGTGGGGAAAATAATTTAGAGCTTGCATATACCGCTTCCAAGAATCAGTGTCAGCGAATTTATCATTAAACAATAATAGTTTATCAGATTTATAATATATTCACACCCTCCCAGTGTCAGTGAAACCATTACATGCTGCACTCTGAGTGAACTATGACCATCCGACCCTTAACCTCGTTCACAGATTACTTCGATCACACTCTGCTCCATCGGGGCAGGATCCAGGCAGCGGTGGGCGGAGCTCCCCACTATCTCATCCAGCAGGAAATGTACAAGGTTTTCATCAGAGACAAACCGCCACAGGTACATCTGCAGGTAATGGCAATCAACCTGTATCTGCTGAAGCCCATAGCGACCGAATGTGCGCAGTCGGACACACTCCAGGAAGGTCTTGAGGCTGATTTTGATGATTCCTGTCATCACAGAAACCTGGGACAGCGGAGGGGGGTGACAGCCATGGGTTATAAAGATTAAATTGGTAGAAAATTTGCTGAGAAGAAAAAGAAGATTATAAAACTCAGGGTTACCTTGACCAACTAATATGTGTTTTTGTTTGAAAATCTGATGATATCATAATACAGATGTGTGTAAACAATGAGCTTTATACTTTTTTCAGTGAGTGATACAGTCTATGGATACGTAGTGTTGATTTGTTGGTGGTTTTGTTACTCCTAAGTGACATCTGGTACCTGACTTCCCTCTGCTGTTGAGAGTTTGGAATATCAATACTACATATGAACACTTTAAAGTTTGGCTTTTCATTTTGCTCCAGATGTTGTAGGAATGTTAATACGTATATTAACAGTGTTCAAGAATAAAATGGGTTTGCACAGTATGAGAATTTTTGTTTAATTATATAATCCATTCATTCATCCTACCATTTTCAGCTTCTATAAAACAAATATTTCATCACAATACCTGAAAAAATCTGATTAGCACTGCATCTAATTAATTCCACCAAAAAAAAATCTAAAGATAATACTACTCACACACATGTAAACCTCACGGAATTCAAAAATCAATCTGAAAAACTTTAAACTGCATCTGTGAAAATATGAAAACTATAACAACTGTAGTGCAAGTGAAAGACTGTTACTGAACATCAGCCCTCACCTTGTTGAACTCTACTGAGCTGAAAATGTCGATCCTTTCAGAAAACAGCTTGTGTATGTTGCTCAGCAGATTAGTGTCCATGGGAGCACTGCAGACAGAGAGAAAGCACTTTATTATTACGGGGCGGGCACAGCTCAGGAGGTAGAGCAGGTCGTCTGATAACCGAAGGGCTGGCAGCTCCAACCCCGCTCTGTCCTAGTCATGTGCCGTTGTATCCTTGGGCAAGACACGTCACCCACCTTACCTCCAGTGTCACTCACACTGGTGTATGAATGTGTATAAATGTTTGGTGATGGTGGGAGGGGCCGTTTGGCATGAATTGGTACCACGCTCCTGTCAGCCTGCCCCACAAAAGTAGCTTACCACCACCAGGGGTGTAAGAAAATATTGGTTCCATTTCACAATACTGTATCGATATCAAAAAGTACTGTAGCGATATTTTTAGGTATTTATTCAGATGCATATATTGTGTAGGTTCTTTTTTTGTTTTTGTTTACATTTCTTTATTATTATTTAACACTCTTTCATTCAACAATGTTAGTTCCTGGACTGGACAACAAAATCATGATGACCACCCCTTCAGAGTTTGCTTTTACTTCATTTTACTCAACATCGGCTTTAGATCTGTGGTCATAATTCGGTGTAGAGTGGATTCAAGATTGCCCAGGACCATGGTGTGAAAGTGTACAAAATGATCAGTATGTTTGGGTTAAACAAATGATCTGAGAACTTTCTCCTCTGGAAATTTGTCATTAAACCAAACATGACCATTGACCAAGTTGCCTGAATCTGATGTTTTCACTCACATGTGACTCAGGTCTGTTTTTTTCATGATAGTATGAACAAATTCTATAAAACCTGATCTGATGTGGTCCTCAACTAGACACAGATCTAATCTTTTTCAGTGTGATGTCAGTCTAAACATAACAGTCAGATCAGAATTCCTAATAACTTTTACGTTCACTTAAATGGAAATAAAGCAGTTAAAAACGCAACATCAATGCAGCAGCAAAATTAATCCAAATCATCAAATAAACATATATTAGTGAAGCACTGACAGGGACCATTTTACGGCACAATCAACATTGTAATAAAGATTATTGTATTACTATAACCACTCTTCTCTGGGTGATTCTTGGACAGCTCTGACTTGGTGACTTTAAGCTCACCACCCTGGCTGAAACCCACATTTCATTACAATACATACATAGCTTAGCTCAAAACTAAGGATTTGAAAACACCAATTTACTTCTAGTGGAGTACTTGTACTATGTATTAGTCCTTTTACTGAGGGAAATTAACTGAACACTTGTACTTTCACTGGCTTTGGGGATGTTGTTCAGTTCAGAACCAAAACCACATGCACTGGAATTTGATATTGGCTACATCTTAAAGAAATACTGATAAAAAAGTTTAATACCTGGTGATCCACTAATCCTAATAAAACATGTAAATAATTGGTGTAAAATACAGTTTGTCATCTTTTCATGGTCATCAGATATGACCCATTTGGACATTCAGAGGCTCCGTAGTGAATGTGGAAACACCATCATCTTCTACAACATTGATTCACCAGTAAAACCTATGGAGTCTGATCAATGACAGCGGATAGGCACACTTGTTTATATTCAGTTAAAGATAGATTTTACTGAAAAAGTCACATTTTCTTCAGTTTTCTCTGTTTCTGATATAATAATTCTCAACTTTAATCTGAGCTTTTATGAACATCTTCATGATCAGTGAATCAAATTATTGGTGAGAGAAAAACACATAAGAAAGATTAAAAATAATGAAAAATTAATTTGGGAAGTGACACAAAAGTAGCACTGGGTCTTTCTGGGTTAAAACATTAAATCTGAACTGAACACTAAGGCTGGCAGTGTGAACGTGGCCTTGGACGGCTAGACCAGGAGCTCATGTACCTTGGCGTGTAGCTGGCAGCGTAGCGGGCTTGCTGTCTCGAGCTACTATAGACAGAGAACGTCCTCTTGCTGGAGTCGCTGCTGTGTGCTTTCCTCACACCTTCTTCATACAAAAGCCCCACCTATATTAAAGCAGATGTAGATTTGTCAAACAGTCTGTTTATGAAAAAACGATGAAAGGATTACAATTGCACTCTGCCGCCACCTGCACATCGATCGATGTCGTGTCCTCCACCACTCTCTTCATCACAGCACGGACGTTTCGTGGCTCAATAGTGTTCACCCAGTCTCTCGTTTCCACACTCTTTCTTAGCATCTGAGAAATAATCAGGCCCTGAACCTGTAAGACAGACAACAAGTAGCTTGTGGGATGAAGTGCAGGAGGAGACGTTTTCCCTGAGTTATGCTGTCAGCGGAAACCAACCTTGACATAATGGTTCAGGAGTTTCTGTGCTGCTTCTCTGGCTTCTGCGCATAAAGTTGTGACAGGTGTAACAGGACTGTGGTGCTGAGAGAATACAGAAAGACAACAGCTTCATTTTATTTTGAAACTACAATACACAGTACTGTGCAAAGTCATAGGCCACCATTAGGTTTGCTGTTTTGGAAAATTATAATGACCGTACATGCAATTCTCAGTTTTTATAAAGATACAACCAGGATATACAGGAAAGATGTACAGCATCAAAAACAAATGTTTCATAAAAAAAAAAAAAAACAGCCTCCACAAACTTAAGTGTCAAGTATTTCGTGTGACCTCCTTTTGTACTTCATATGTCTTTAGCTCAGGTTCAAACAAAATGACATCTATTGCATTCATTTTCTGCTGTTTTATACCAGGTTTCATTGAAAACGTCAAACATTTCTTAAAGTTTAGGCTTCTTTTTTGTCATGAGAATGGACCTCAAATTTAAATACTGACTGCTGCCAATAGGAGGTACTTCTGACTTTTTGTGTTTGATTTTTTTTTTTTGTTTTTAAATTGTGCACAGGTTTTAAGTATTGTCTTGTATTTGAAGAAAACAGACTGAGACATAAAACCATGCAGTCATTTCAACTCTGAAAAAAGATATTTTTAGAAGTATCTATTTTCAAGATACTTTTAGAAGTTTAAAAAACGCAGAAGTTTAGAAACCACATGAAACAGAAAGTATTGTTCAAAACACGGTGAAAAACATAAGTTAATTCCAAGAATTGGACAAACTAAACACTAAGACAATTTTTAAGCATCTAGGGCTCCCACAGAAAATGGTCCAAAACAAAGCAACACAATTTCTGTGACTATTCACAACCTTTAAGTACATTAACACAACTGTGCTTCAAATAATTATTGTACAAAAACTAAACAGAAACCATTTTCATTCCTCAGTTGTTACTATTTTCATATTCACTTTAAATACTCAAAACTACTGAGCCATGAGTTGTTTTCTAAAAACTCTAATAATACAGATGCAAAACTATGCACAAATACATTATTTTTAGTCAAGTAAGAGCAACAAAAAGCCAACAAAGAACCTCAGTCTCAACAAACTATAGGAAAACTCTGATGCCGACTATATTTTAAAACTTCTCCTCAGCCTCCTTGTCTGACTTTGACAGGACAGACAAAATCCAGACAAAATTCACTGACATAAACTCATTCAGGGTGAAAAATTTGACATAGATACACAAAGAGTGAAAAAAAAAAAATCTTTAAAATATCAGTAAAAAAATGTGAACTGGACCAGAATCAATTAAATGTACTACTCTGAAAGTGATGTGATATGATCTACGGTGCTCAACATAAGTACGTACATGTCTGGAAGACTTGGTGCTGTCTTTAATGATCATGGACGTCATACAAACTAATAGATATAGTAGTTTTTGTTGAGGGGTGTACTCATTTTTGCATCCACTAATTTGAATAAAACTGAAGATTTTATAATCAAAGTTATATCATTAACCTTACTTTAATGTTCTATAAAACAGAGTCATATCAAATTTTTGGAAATTGTTCTTGTGTTCATATAAATATTGATTAAAATTTCAATTTTCAAAGTATGTTGAATACTGTCACTGAAATGTTTGACTTGTACAAACACCTTTCTGAATTGGTCTGAATTTCATGTTTAATTAAAGATATTCTGTGGCCAATTAGCTGGATAGTGGAAATTTGCTTGGGAATGATTTTAGTTCATTTTATTTTCTACTAATATGATTACATTTGACATTTCATTTGTCTTTTGCTAATTTACACTCCCTGAAACATATTCCTCAGATCTGCACCGATCTTCTCAAAATGTCCCAGTTTGCATAAATGTGGAGTTCTCATCCCCAGAAACTAAAGTCTATGACATTTTGGAAATTTACTACAATTTTACTTTTACGACTTTTCAGGCCTTGAGAGTTAGATTTTAAAATTCCATGACTTTACCAGGTCTTTCATGAAGATGAGAACCTTGATCATCTATTTCAAGTCAAATTCTCTTGTCTAATTTCTAATGCTGTTACTATTAGAAGACATAAGATAAGATAAGATAAGATAAGATAAGATAAGATAAGATAAGATAAGATAAGATAAGATAAGATAAGCCTTTATTAGTCCCACAAGAGGAAAGTCCAGAACATGCTTAGTATTTTGTAAATACTTAACTGATTACTTGTTTAATTTTTATGCTTTTTGTATTTCCATTTATTTCTTGAACTGATAGATGCTGATTTTCCCCCCAGGGGTTTAAGAACATTTCTCTGTATACTAGGGTGCATCAAACCCCATTTTTTTGCAAAGTGTTTGCTTTTTACTTGTCCCTAGTCTAACTTTTTTTTCCATTTAGTGAAAAAGTAATTCCTGCAAAATATTAGCAAAATTTGTTTTTGTCTAGGTGGGCCACCGGGTGTTTGAAAATTTGACTTGCAAGGCTGCCAAATTCGGCAGGTTCAAAAATCCAAAGTTTTGACTGGTTTGTTTTTTCATTCCTGTTTGCTATAAAATCATAAGAAGTAAATAAACAAAAAATGGCAAGGTTTTTGATCAGCCAGGGTTAAGACTGTCGTTCCAGAGGCTGATCACATCACACACAGCTAGAACACAGTCATGGTGGGCCTTTGTTGGAACATAGTGCTTCAACTTCTAGAGATATTTCTTTTGCTATGATTTTGCTGTCTTCTAATGGCTTTTCTATTGGCAGTGATCTGTACCTTTGAAGGACTGTTCTGACCAAAGGAAGCTGAGTGGCTGGAATAGCATTCAGTGAAGGGACAATAACTTCCTCCCATTCGTCTGCAGGGCCACCTTTTCTCTTCAAAGGGCCCCCAGGGGGCTTCACCTTCTTCTCTTCACTACTCTTGGGTGGTTTGCCTTTAGCATATTTGGCATACTTACATTGAAAATGTGTTATGGTTTGGGCACTGTATTAAAACTACCCGGGGGAGGAACCCTGACCCTGTGACCAGGATTCAAGAGTTAGTCCTTGTAACTAGACATAAAAAACATGGAGCTTCTAAATTTTATGAACTTTTCAGGGAGGCATGATCCCCCCATTTGGAGGGGCTGAGAATGTGCTGGGAGAAAGACGTGGACGAACAGATTTCAGCAGATAGATGGATGAAGTTGGTTGCATCCTGGCATAACTGTTCTCGTGAAGCACAATCTCAACTAATTCAGTACAAATTGTTAAATAGAAACCACTGGACACCTAGTAAAATGGCCAAACTAAAACTTAGGGACAGTGATAAATGCTGGAGGTGCCAGAAGGAAGTGGGAACTCTTGTACACATGTTATATTCTTGTGAAAAAAATGTACAACTGTGGGAAAGGGTTGTTACCCTCTTAAATGATTTGTTCCGAATGCAACTGTCCAAGACTCCAGCTCTGTGTATTTTGGGTCTGCTGCCAGACAAGAACACTGACTGTAAGACAGAGACTGTGGATATGTTTAGCCACTACGACAGGATGTAGAATAATTCTGAGACACTGGAGGTCATCTAGTCCCTGCTGTTTTAAAGAATGGATTGAATTGATGACAAGAATGGCTACCTTTGAGCGAGTCACATACAGAGTAATGGGGAGAGAAGACATTTTCAATAAAGTCTGGGGCTCTTTTCTGACGTCAATAGAGAGGATGTCTATATAAACGTAAGGCGCAGGGTCTGGTCTGACCTAATCCAGTATAATGACTGAGAGGTAGAATGAGAGGACAAATGTAGAACTTAAATGTAAGGCACAAGTGGTGTTTTTTTTTTTTTGTTTTTTTTGTTTTTTTAGTTTGTTTGCTGGTGTTTGTTAGTGTTTGTCTTAAGTGCATATTTGAAAACCAGACAGTGGATGATGTTTATGTCTTCTATTTTGTGATGATGGCATATGTTACTGTCTGTACTGTCTGTCAAAATATCAATAAAAAAAAAAAAAAAGAAAATGTGTTATGGTAAATGGACTGAACTTATGCAAGGCGCAGCCTGGCCCTACTGGGAGCAAGGGTTTAGGGTTTAGGGTTCAGGGTTCACACTTCAACATGTGGACAGTCGGAGCCAGGATTTGAACCGCCGATGCTTTGGTCATTGGGTGACCTGCCCTACCACCTGAGCCATAGCCACCCACCCTTATCTGGAAAAAGAAATCTGGTACCTGTTGAACTGAAGAAAAGGGAGGGTACCAGATGGGTAATCTAGGATCAAATTTATTGTATTTTTTTTTTTATTGATATTTTAATTAGGGCTTAAACTATTGATAGTAAGGTTTATAAAGCATGTTTCAGCAACTTAAGAAGTTTTACTTGACTTAAGTGTATTAAATGGTATATTCACTTTCTGATCCTGCCGAATTCGGCAACCTTGCAGTTCAAATTTTCCAACGCACAGTGGCCCACCTAAACATGGTCAAAATAATTAACATTTCACAGGTAGTGTTTTCTACTCAAATGGAAACTTTTTAGACTAGGGACAGGAAAAAACTTGACAAAAGGGGGGTTTGATGCACCCTACTGTATATGTAATTTTATTTTCTTTAATAAAAGTTGCACCTTTACCTGCACAAGAAACTGTTCGTCGGTGAGAGTCAGTATGTAGGAGATAGTAGAGGTTTCGTAGTCCAAGCAGAGCCGCGACAGCAGCAGCAGAAGAGCAGGAGGAGTTGAGCCGCCTTTGTCTCCTGCACTTTCACAAAACTGACGTGACGACTGGCACACGAACTTTATGAAGCTCACGACCAGACTTTCACGAACCCCCTGACTGCAGAATTCACCCTGCAAGAAGAGGACACAGACAGAACCACCTGGTTAATTGTCTAGAAGCAGCAATTAAACAGAACATCTCATCACCAACTTGGCCATTATTTAATCAGCCTGCGTCAGCTGAAGTTGCAGAAACAGGGTAACACTGTGTAAACACACTACAGATCCTGTTTGTTGTATTTCCCTTCAAATGCATTTTTTTCTGTTACATATTACATAAAAAGTAATTTAAAAATATACTTGAAACCATTACTACATAATGCTGATTTCACCATATACAATTACTTAATGCCAAAAAAGCAGAAAAATTTACTTTCTAGGTCTCAGGAGGATGCATACTGTATATAAAAAAGAAAAATGTCAGAGAAGCTACTACACTCAAACCAGCAGTGAAAGTGATGTGGCATGAAGACAACTGAAGAAAACTGCACTTATCTACTTCAGTTTAGTACACAGAGCTGAAAGGATGTGGGCTACTGCTTTAGGAGTAACTGGGCTGATTTAGTGGAAACTCCTTTGACTTATTTCCACTGAAGCATTTTTCTGAAAAGAGAAAAACCTCTTTACACTTGGTGCAGTAAAAGCATAGAACAAACTCCCAGAGGACTAACCCACAGGTTCCTTTAGTTAAGCTTTTTAAAAATAGACAAAAAAAATAGAGAATAAATTATTGTCAAGGAACAATATATTCTTCTATTGTCTTAAAAAAGCTGACTTGTATAACATATGTGCAAAGGGATATTGTGGTATTATTTTATGTGTTGTCTGTTAGCTTGCTTTGAGTTTGCTGTGCATGACTTATTTCCCTTACCACTAATTTTCCATAAAAAACACACATTAAAATAATTGATTTCTTTAAAAATCGCCTCTAGTCATGTTACTCCCTATTGAATGTGTATTAAAACAGTTAAAAACACCTACTCTCCCACCTCTCCTTCTCCCCTAAACTGTAAATATATTTCCTTTTTCAAGTTGAATTTTTTCAGATGCTTCAGATATTTATCTGTTGTGTTATATTAAAGGTTTTTCCATAGAGTTCAAGGTTCAAGGTTAGTTTATTTGTACCTGTGGGTAGATTTGTTTTGCAGATGAAGTGACTGCTTTTGGCATTACAGCAAGACATACATTGAACCTGTTAGGCAGGTACTTGATCGAGCGTCCAGACAGGACAAAAAGTGCTCAGTGTTCCACCATTCATCAGTATAGCAGCATGGATAAGTAAAAGAATAAAATAAATAAATAAGATCAAATAAATAAAAATAAGATGCAATAAAACCCAGTAAAAACCCAGAGAAGATAAAAACAGTCTGGGATAAAAACCAGGATAAGAACATAAAATTAAAAAATTTGAAGTCACAATAATAATAAATAGAGCAAAGAAATAGGAGAAATAACTAAAATAAGTTAATAAAGTGCAATGTCACTATTTCTTATTGAGCTCAGTGACAGTGACAGGAACAAAGCTGTTTTTATAATGCTATGTCCAGCACCTTGGGACTAAAAACCTCCGTCCAGAGGAAAGGAGCTGAAATTCACCTTGTAAATGATGGGAGTCATTATTAAGAATTGATGAAGCTGTCCTCTGTACCCGTTTAGTGTACAGGGAGGCGGGACAAGACTGGGACTCACCAATCAGGAGACTGGATCATCTGACTATTTGATTCAGTGAGTTTCTCTCTGCAAGTGAGGTTTGACTGAACCATACCACCAGGCAAAAAGATAAAACAGACTCAATAAAGGAACGATAAAACGAGGTTAAAATGGTTCGGTCAATATGGAAGTCTGCCAGTTTTCTAAGGCAGTGAAGGCACTGATAGCCCCTTTTACACACAGATATGCAGTTTTCATTAAAACTCATGTTTTATCGATTATAGTCCCAAGGTATTTGTATGATTGTACTTGCTCTATTGTCTGACCTTTAATTAAAGTGACTCCGTGCCTGTCCTTTGTTTTCTAAAATCAATGACCATATCTTTTGTTTTGGATATGTTCAGGTGAAGGTAGGACTCCTCACACCACTGGACAAAGTCATCAATGACAGGGCCGTGACTGGTCTCCCCCTCTTTGAGTAGGCTGACAACAACTGAGTCATTGGCATACTTAATGGCCCTTTTTTCATATTTACTCTGACACATATTTGTGTAGAGAATGAATAGTAGTGGTGACAGGATGCAGCCTTGAGGAGAACCAGTGGAGGAGAACACTGGGTTGGACAGAACCCCATTTATCCTCACTATCTGTGACCCATCTGTTAAAAAGTCTAAAATCCAGCCCATCAGATTTTTACTGATTTTAAACGGTTCTAAAAGCCTTTTGGTTAAAATGTGGGGCTGGATTGTGTTAAAAGCAGAGGAGAAATCTATAAATAAAAGCCTTGCAGATGACCCTTTCCCTCCACATATTTAAAAATCATGTTTAAAAGAGTCAGTGTGGCGTCCTCCACGCCACAGTTGTATGTTTGAATCTGTGGTCATTCAAAGTTACTGAAAGAACCATATTTATAAGAAAGATTTCTTTGTTAAGGAGGAAAAATAATACCACAAACAAAATAAAGAAACCAAAAGTAACATCTATTTTGCAACAGCTACTGTCCAAAATCTTATTTCAGATATTGGTATTGGCCAAGAATTTTACAATCAGTGCATCCCAACAAAGATAGTCAACATTATACTAAGGGGTGTGGCTAACTTATGTGAAAATGATATCATCCAGTGTTACTACTCACCTTGAAGTACGGCTTATTGGAGAATGTGATGTCTTTAGCTGTGAAGAGGTGCACTGATGCCAGCACTGACTTAATCTGATTGAGTATAGAGGCTGACAAGGAGGAGAGCAGCTCTGGCAGGCTATTAGGAGCATCTCTGCCAGAGGCCGCACCTCCTAAATGTGCCCCACCCCCTGCCACTGAAGCACTAGCCACTGAGAGCCGAGGTGTGGCCAGAGCCTGCCTCACATCTGTCAGGCTATCCATGTAGAAGCTCTGGAGAGCAGTGAGGTACTGCTTCACTCTCTCCATTGCAGCACGGATCACAATCTCAGTCCCCTGGTTGGGAACAGCAGAGCCTGGCAGCAGTTTGGCTACAGCTTGGAGTCTGCGGTGGAAACGGTCGAGTGCACGAACCAGGAGCGAGTTATCTCCCACCCCCTTCTCCTCCTGGATCCTTCGCTCCACAAGCGAGAAATACCGTGTAGCCAGATCATCCACAAAGGTGTGCAGCTTTCCATTTGCCATCTGAGGGATGTTTTTGGACGCTAGCTCTCCTGTCTGAGCATGGTTAATAAAAAGTTCTTGATAAGATGTAATTACTAAGCATAAGCTGCTGACAAACTCGTTGCAGCCTCGATCAATGAACTCCAGGATGTCTGTTTTAGAGGACGGAGAGGGCAGGGCACTGGTTTTAGGAGAGCTGTCAGTGGGTGACCCTGCTGCTGCACCAGATAACTGTTTTTGTGTGGAAGCAGCCAAAGCATCTTTCACAGCCGAGGCAGTCGGCCTTATCTCTGCTTCCAGGCCCTGGAGATCTGACTCCAGTCGAGACCGGGCATGGCTGAGGAATTTATCACAGAGCTCCTCTGCGGGCTCATCCAGCTGTAGCAGCAGCTCCACACACTCTGATAGGTCTTTGGCACTTGACCCCCCATCCCTAATGGCGCAATGAGACAGAGAAACAGATTATCTGGAAAAATGTAAAAATCAGACACTGCCAACACCTACTAATGCCAAAACATGTAGATTAAATGAATTTTCAGAATGTAGTGTCAGAGATTTTCACCTGAACTTCTGTCGAAGCTCCTGTGCCAGCTTGTCCATGATGGCATGACAGTCGTCCTGAATCCCCTTAAAAGATGGCAGGTGACTGTACTGCTGCAGCACACAGCGGGCACGGCGGTGGGAACTAACCGCCTGAGCGTACGCCTGCAGCTCTAAACACTTATTCAGCCTTGCCGGCAGCTCGAACAGAAACTGCAGCTTCCTTAGCAGAGTGTGGACTCCTAGAGTAAAGCATGACAGGATGAATATGCAGAAATAAGCATGGAATCATAAAGTATCTGTAATGGTTTGAGTAAACCACATATGTATGTCTTACCTGAAAGTTTTGTAATCTGTACATGCTGATCTTGAAGTGTGCCACTGATTCGAGCACTGAACTCAGTAATTGCAGCCATGTTGGTAGACAAGCAATCCATTTCATCTTCCATCTTCTTGAAATCATTCTTCATCTTCCTTATAGTGTCTGCAAACAGAAGGAAAGGATGTACCAATCTAATAACTACGACTGACATTTCAACAGTAAATTTCAAGTGATAGCTCCTCACCTGTAGCAGATATGAATTTGTTGTAGTTTTCATACACCAGCGTCTGCATGTCGCTGTCCAGAGAGCGGATCTGCTTAACCATGCAGGTTTCCTGATCCATCAGCTCTGCCAGGGAGCACTCTCTTCTAAGCTGTGTCGAGGCAGAAAACCAAGCACAGTCAAAAATTATGAAAATATGGATGATCGTCCTTAAACTGTACCATTACTTCTGGATTAGATCCAGAAAATAACCACACGGACTGGTGGATTAAAGAGCAGTAGGGGTAAACAGTTACTCAAAATATTATCACAACCACTATATGGAGATGTGCAGTTATTTGATAACAGTAAAATGTGTCACATCATATCACTATAAATAAAGCAGTTTGTTACGAGATGCTCTGAACTACAAATCCTGTTCTCCTGGATTTGTAGTTCTTGATTTTTTTTTTGTCTCAATGTATTTACAAAATGAACTGTAAAAACTTCCATTCCCCTTAAAATTGGGAGTCATACCACAATTAGCATTATTTGCCAGATTTTTTGTAAATCTTTGAGGTCTAATGCAAATGTTTTCAAACGTAACACAGTGCCCAAGATACCAGATTTCCTTTTTTAGCTGCATAGAGATAGAACATCATCTTACAGTGTCTTATTTATTTGCCTTAAGGGTCAAAACATTACCAGATGTTTCTGGGTATAAAACTGCAGTAACACATGAGTTCATAACGAGCTATCCAATCCATGGAATCTGTAACTGGGTGCTATGTATACTGCTGAGCAATGTTTTTAATATAAAGATCCAACCGGACAGCAGCCTTAAAACAGTTTTGATGGGAGTCGTCTGACAGTATAAACAGGTGCTTCACCTTGTTGAGGTAGAGCTCGGGGTCGAAATGCGGCCCGTTAATGTCGCACGGATCCAGGGACTCCGGCTGCTCCGGGGCCTTTCCCTCCTCATTCAGCCCATAGTAGAGCTTCAGCATGCCGTGCACTCTGCGCTTCCTGCCGGAGTCCGCCGACACCGAACCCTCTGCCTCACCGTCCATCATGAGCTCCGACCAGCTGAGAAATGTACAAGTAAATACACGATCAGCAAAGATGAGACGGAAGTCCAGATGGCATCAAACAACTGACAACCACCGCTTGGATACGTCCGCTACGACTACCAGCAGTTGCCTGCTATGCTTATGGGGTAATTATCCGCTGTTGCTCCAAAATAAGAAGGATAATTAATAAGAAAATAGAAGATTCTCTCTAAACAGAAACAACTAGCTTAACAGGGATTCAGCACTTCCGGGTTCGTAGCCTATCAGGCGTCAGACAGGCGATGTGTCATCAAAGAGTCCGCGCAGCCAAGAGGTAACCGCACATTGAAATGAGAATCGTTTTAGGTCAGACCGGAAGTGCTTTAAAAAGTCGATTGTCGAAAGTCGTCAATAATTTGAGGAATTAATAAATCTGAACCGAACCAAGTAACGTTCCTTTCAATACACTTCAACACACACTAACCGCCTCGCAGGACTAGAACTGGTTGTTAAAAGGTACCAGGTACTTCTCTTTGATTCAATTCTCTTTGATCCTGGATGGAATTCACTTAGCGTCAAATCTTGGAATACGTATGCAAACACATATTTACATCCATAAATGTTAATTTCTTCGAAAAATAGTCTTAAACCAACTCATCATATAAAACCATCAAACTGAGAAACGTTGAAATCAATGGCACCTTGTTTTCTTAAGGTTTATTGTTCTGTTTTATTATTATTATTTATTAATTTATTAATTATTTACATTATTTTCTGTTTTCTTGGTCCAGGGCAAGAATTTTTAGAACTGACCGAGTTCCTGGTCTATAAAGAGTCTACAATCCAACAATGTAAAATTTACAATCCAATAATCTAAAATTCAGGCCTTAAAAGTCCTCAAATACAACTTTGACAGGATACAAACTATGATTGAGCACTTGGATGATGCCAGATTAACACAATTAATTTGAAGGCTGTTTTACCTTCTTGAAAATAACCCTCAAATTAGGAATTTAGCTGATGCATGCTATCACAATATCCTAAATTCTTAGTATTCAAAGAGGAAATACCTGCAAAGTCCAGGCCCCAACTCAACAGGACATCAGACATGGGATATAAACTACATCTAAAAAGGTTTTGACAGAAACATGCACCTCCAAGGCATGTAAGGGTTTTCTGTAATACTCCTTTAAAGAGACATCCCGAAGAAACAGAACATAAGTCACTTAACATGTATTTATTTAAAAAAGAAAAAAAAAAAAAAAAGCATATCATACATGTTTTGATGAAGGCAGAACTGATTGACCACTGCAGAGTCACCAGATTAGACTGTTCAGCAGCAGTCTAAGCCAGTACGTTGATATACTCACATCAGATAGGAAAGTTGAAATGCATTGTTTGTGGGCAATACATTATAAAAACACAATTACACTTCCTAGACCACAGCAATACCAAAATTGTCCATTCCAAGTTTGCAAGCACCGAAAAGTCAGCCAAACTGGTACAAACAAAAAGGCACTTTATGCTTTTGTAAAGTGACTGTTTGAGAAGATAATGCTTAAAAATGACCTACTTCTTCATACAAACACTGACAAGGATATGAAAATGAAAAGTACAAATATTTTCTCAAAGGAGCTAACAAACTATACAAAAAACAGCAGATGTAACGAATTTATAAACAGTGTATTAGTATTCATAGTGCAGTATTTCATGATGTGTAGTTTGTTGGAATGCCTATTCTACAACATGACATGCATAGTGTGTGTTAGCAACAATATACTGGACTGCTGGAGTTAGGTTACATAGTCAGTTGACAGACAGTTAAGTCAAAGCATATAAAAGAACATTCTGTGGTTTGCATGCTCAGAAGAATCAGGAAGAGGAACCTGGGTCACCTTGAGGACATATGTTCAAGTGGAAGGCGTCATTACAGAGTTTTATACCCTCTTTGATGGCCATCATTGAGGTGAGTGTGCTTGTTACATGTACAGCACATTTTAGCATCGTGGTGAAGTTCAGAGACACTAGAGGACTCGAGGTGGAGACTTTAGTTTGTCTCTGGAGGATCTAGGCAGCATACTGCACAGCAGTGCTGGAAACAGGCTTGCTTTGGTGTGAATTCAGCAGCATATTTAAAGTCCTTGGTCAGTTGGTCTGTGTTGTTTACACATATAAACTGTGTTCCCTCTCATCTTTTGAGTAACAACCATGTTTTTGCAACAATAATGATTTCTTTTAGGCTCCCAAAATGGTGCACAAACTAAAGCTGCAAGATCAATTAAATTTCATTAACTAACTTGTGTTACAACTGAATTTCTCTGATTGGATCACTAAAGTGATTGGGAATCTGCAAGTCAGCCTGTGCAATTCTATAATTACCAAGGCTGCAATTTAAAAGGTCCAGTGTGTGATATTTTGGATTAACTAACACTGAGCACTGAGTTGTACTGTGTAAAACACATGTGCAAATTAAAATACTAATTTAAGTTAGTGTGTTAGAAAAAGCACGTCAAATTATCAGCAATCTACAGGCATAACTACAATATTATCCACAATAATCACAATATGACCTTTTCACCAAATTGTGCAGCCCTACCACACTGTACTTTGAATTTATCAGTTTTGAGTAGCTGGCAGGCCATTTTTGCTTTCTCATGTCTGAAGTTGCACAAGTATGGTATTGCATCAGCTTTACTTTGCATATCACACTTGAAGCAAAAGTCAAGATCTCTGCTGTGAAAACATTGACATAAATGGCATTCACATGTCAAAAAACTTTTAAGTGGTTTGATGACAAATACAGCCCACTCAGCGACATGAAAACCAGTGCAGAATGGCCCACGTAGTGGAATACATCTAATACTATTTCATTTATGTTTACATGTATTTATAAACCTAAATGTTTGGGTAGTCATTGACTCTTATAGATATTTTGTCATTTTGGCTCTCATAAAATGTCAGCTACTTTTTTGGACTAAATTCATGCCATCTGTTTTGGCAGTTAAATTAGTTTAAATGTAAAAACAAACAAATGCCACCTGTACATCCTCTTCCAAAACAACCAGCTGCCAATATCAGTAATCATTACTCACTTTTAAATAAAAGGTACTTACAAGAAGCCTCCACAACACAGCAGATGTGCTCCCATACGGACTCTTTCCTATAGTTAAACCCAACGCTGATGTTTCTGCCAGTACTTTTCTTGAGTGGCTTCACCCTCTTAAATTTCACAGAAACAAGGCACAGGGAGTTTAAAGTAGTAGTAGAATAGTGGAAACAGGTCATCCCCTGAAAGCGTCTCCGACACTGACTGTGATGACTTTTTGATTACTCTTAAAGCCACACCAAGAGGAGGAGTAACAAGCCGTTTGTCACACGGGGCTTTGTTTGTAAATGTTCAAGTCCTGAATGGTATTGTAAAATAAAAAAGAGGTAATGCAGTGGTTTTACTCAGATTTCTGAATGATGGCATTAAACACTACTCCAGAGTGCTGTAGGATGTTTAAATGGATTTCAAGTGATGGCTTCAGCATGTGTTATTAGATATAGTCACCATTTTCAATAAAGGACTGAGGATTTCATTAAGGCTTTTTCTCAGACTTATTCAGGCTTTTGTTGCTATTATGGTGTTCAGAAATTGCTGTTTTTCTCCCACATGTTCACTTGTGGACTAACGAAAAGTTACTTCAGTCTAACCTTGGATGTGTAACTTAAAAGCTCATCTTTTTTTCACATTTCAGTAATCTCATATATATATATATATACACAATTTCAACAGATAAATATTATCACTCACACTTCAATCCCTCACTTGGTCCTTTGCACGTTCATATATTAACAAATAAATGTCAAGCTCTTATCAAGTCTTTTCATTGAATCTCAGTGTAAATGTTCAGGTTTGGTCTTTGAGAGGCGTGTGAGAGCTGATCCATGAGTTTAACCTTGCTCTAGACTGTCTGTCACTTGCACGGCAGAGTAGGAGGGCAAAGTCGCTTGTCGACTGAAGAAGGAAGCGGCTCGTTTTGGCTTCAAACGTTTGATTTCTTTCCCTAAAAGAAAAAGACAGAAGAATATTAGTCAAACAGCTCCTTCTCCAGGATTTTCTCTGCACAGAAGTTGCCCATCTTAGAAACATGTGGCTTTAAGTGTGCTTAGACTGCTCCATCTGAGCATCTGCTGAGGATCAGACTCACCATTGTCCACGTAGCTAATCGTGTTAAGTGAATGGACCCGACTGCACATAACGCTGCTCTGCCTGCGCAGTAACCCACGTCGTCCTCCACGCCCATTCTTGCTGCCGTCTTGCCCAGTGGCCTTCTGGGACAGACCTGCCTCACCGTCTGCATCGGCTGCAGCTGCTCCCTCAGACGCAAACTTCAGTTCCACACAGAATTCAATGAAGCCGCTCATTAGCTCTGCCTGTGACATAAAGTTAGTACAACATGTTTAACAGGCTATCATGTTTTTTTCTATTATTATTATTAAGTATAGTAAACTGATCACCAAAGACTAAAAACACCTGAGCCATATTGTGGAGGCATTTCAGAAGGTGACAAGGGACTCACAGACCCCTTTATCTTAAGTTTGACCTTCAGGTCCTGTGTAAGGTTATGTCCATGTTAGCCCACAAAAAACACATTCACTTTCATTCTGAAATTATTCTCTAAAGCTTGACATTCAGAAAAATGAAGGTTCACAGTGCTGAACAACCAGGAGCTCCTTTGTTCCATGAGTAATAAACCTGATAACTTTGCATATGGAATTTTAACATCATTTTATTGTAGTAACTTAAGTATTCTAGAGAGTGTTTTGTTGCATTGCATTTTATATGTTGTATGGAAGGAGGCATTTTGGGCAACGTTTCTGTATTTTGAATTTATTCTATTATTTTTCAATTTCTGCTTGAACTACAAGCCATGTTTTCCCATTTATGATAGTAAAATACAATCAACTGATCTGAACAGGATTCCTACTCCTTTCCTATTTCAATTTCTATCCTTTTCAAGCAGAGCTGAACATTATATTGAATTTATTAGATTTACATTGTGCTCTCCAAGGAGTTCAGTGCTTCCTCGTAACAAAGGTTCTCAATGCAATCTGTTCGTTTTAATATATTAATTTGTGAAGATGTTTCTCTGCTGAACGGAGATGGTTCATATTATTTATTTTTAACACGTACATTGATGCTCCAAATGCTGCTTTTTGGTTTCGTCATTTACTAGTATTGCACATTTACTGCATATAGTGAAAATCATTTTTAAGTCATGTTTTTGTCTTGTGAGTCTTTTATAACTGGGAAGAAAAAAAATTGTTGGGGATGCGCCATTGCAACCTTTTGTACCAATACTGACAGTGATTCCCAAGCTTTGGGGATCAGAACACACAGAGTATCAATCCAAAACCAGTGTTTAATAAACATTCAATGTGTGGAAGAAACTGAGATCTTTCTTTTATATGTAAAGTAATGTCAGGTTTGACTTTATATCTAGCTCACTAACGTTCTTAAGAAATAAATAAGCAAATAAACAAATAAAAACATCAGTCTACCATCATACATCCTTCATGATATAATTGTCACAGAACTGTAGCTAGGTACAGTACAGGCCAAAAGTTTGGAGACACCTTCTCATTCTTCGCATTTTCTTTATTTTCATGACTATTTTCATTGTAGAGCCTCACTGAAGGCATCAAAACTATGAATGAACACATGTGGAATTATGTACTTACCAAAAAAGTGTGAAATAACTGACAACATCTCTTATATTCTAGTTTCTTCAAAGTAGCCACCCTTAGCTCTGATGACTGCTTTGCACACTCTTGGCATTCTCTTGATGAGCTTCCAGAGGTAGTCACCTGAAATGGTTTCCACTTCACAGGTGTGCCTCATCAGGGTTACTTCGTGGAATTTCTTGCCTTATTGATGGGGTTGGGACAATCAGTTGTGTTGTGCAGAAGTCAGGTTGATGCACAGCTGACAGCCCTATTGGACAACTGTTAGAATACATATTATGGCGAGAACCAATCAGCTAAGTAAAGAGAAAGGAGTGGCCATCATTACTTTAAGAAATGAAGGTCAGTCAGTCTGGAAAATTGCAAAACCTTTGAATGTGTCCCCAAGTGCAGTTGCAAAAACCATCAAGCGCTCCAACGAAACTGGCTCACATGAGGACCGCCCCAGGAAAGGAAGACCAAGAGTCACCTCTGATGCTGAAGATAAGTTCATGCGAGTCACCAGCCTCAGAAATCGCAAATTAACAGCAGCTCAGATTAAAGACCAGATGAATGCCACACAGAGCTCTAGCAGCAGACACATCTCTACAACAACTGTTAAGAGGAGACTGCACCAATCAGGCCTTCATGGTCAAACAGCTGCTAGGAAACCACTGCTAAGGAGAGGCAACAAACACAAGAGATTTATTTGGGCCAAGAAACACAAGGAATGGACATTAGACCAGTGGAAATCTGTGCTTTGGTCTGATGAGTCCAAATTTCAGATCTTTGGATCCAACCGCCATGTCTTTGTGCGACGCAGAAAAGGTGAACGGATGGATGCTACATGCCTGGTTCCCACCGTGAAGCATGGAGGAGGAGGTGTGATGGTGTGGGGGTGCTTTGCTGGTGACACTGTTGGGGATTTATTCAAGATTAAAGGCAACC
Organism: Sphaeramia orbicularis; assembly: GCF_902148855.1. NCBI lineage: Eukaryota > Metazoa > Chordata > Actinopteri > Kurtiformes > Apogonidae > Sphaeramia > Sphaeramia orbicularis. Next base: position 22,550,981 of record NC_043970.1, on the reverse strand, counting down.
TGAAGCAGCATGGCTACCACAGCATCCTGAAGTGACATGCCATTCCATCCGGTCTGCGTTTAGTTGGACCATCATTTATTTTTCAACAGGACAATGACCCCAAACACACCTCCAGGCTGTGTAAGGGATATCTGACCAAGAAGGAGAGTGATGGAGTGCTGCGCCAGATGACCTGGCCTCCACAGTCAACGGACTTGAACCCAACTGAGATGGTTTGGGGTGAGCTGGACCGCAGAGTGAAGGCAAAAGGACCATCAAGTGCTAAGCATCTCTGGGAACTTCTTCAAGACTGTTAGGAAACCATTTCAGGTGACTACCTCTGGAAGCTCATCAAGAGAATGCCAAGAGTGTGCAAAGCAGTCATCAGAGCTAAGGGTGGCTACTTTGAAGAGACTAGAATATAAGAGATGTTTTCAGTTATTTCACACTTTTTTGTTAAGTACATAATTCCATATGTGTTCATTCATAGTTTTGATGCCTTCAGTGAGGATCTACAATGAAAATAGTCATGAAAATAAAGAAAATGCGAAGAATGAGAAGGTGTGTCCAAACTTTTGGCCTGTACTGTATGTAGCTACAAACCCAAAATCCCAGACGTTCCAGCTGTAGACGCAGCTCTGCATTACTGTGTGATCTCAGTTGTGTGCCATACTTATTTCTTTGCTTTCACAACTTCAAGCTGTGCTCTCTGCTCTAAATACCATGAAAAAAAAATGCCGCTCGCAAGACCCATTTATTTTTAGAAAACAGAATCGGAGCAGAGGTCTACAAAGACATAATTTCTCATTGCCTCTTGTGACAAAAAAAATGACAAAAATCAACATCCATACGGCATAAAAGCAGTGAACTTTACTTTTAGACGTACCATTAATGTTGCACTGACCTGTGAGTGTCATATTTTCAGCCTTGGATTAAGAGCTGATGTGATTACATGTAAGAGTATGTCTGATTATGTAACTTCTCTTAACCATATGATGGTGAGGGTTGGTTCTTTCACTCCAACCATCATAGAGCCATCCACCAGGTTTCAACAAATGCCACCAATGTGAAATGTCATGCTTCTGTAAAAATGCACAACAGCTGCACATGATGTCGAGGATTTCATAAACACCAGGTGCTCTGAGTCCTCTAGAGATGGCTGCTCATCCTCTGGCCTGGTTCAAAACATTTGAAGTGATAAATAAAAAGTCGACATCTGTCACAAACTCTGGTACGGAGCTGGGCTTTATATGATGTTCAAACTTCAGGAGGGATGATGATATTATGAACCAGAGGCACAGGTGTGACTCAGATAAAGTGATCAACATTTCTTATACTGAGAACGTCTACAGCTGCGATAAATGTTCTTTTTTTTATATAAACTATAAAAAGAAAAAAAAAACATCTAGACTTGCTGCTTACAATGAAATTGTTAATATTGCATAGCAGCAAACTGATTTTTTGCAACACAGTTACAAACTTGTTTTGAGTAGATCTTCAGCAGCTTGTTGACAGGAGTGCCATCTTCTTCTCCATCGAACTCCAGCCACAGAATGTGAGAATCCCCCTGCTCCTCTGGGTAACTGTGGTCCCATGACAGCTCATTGAAGCGCAAGCCGAGAAGCACATGCTGCAAGAAATCAAACAATTCTTTTCAGTCTTAATGCATGCCTCAGAAATTTAAGCAAATGTGGTTGTTTGACATTATATCGACCAGTGGCTCTTAACATGGGATGCATGCCCCACCCCCCCCACAAGGGGGAGCCAAAGACCCCTGGGTAGGCATGAAGATTTGTCAGCATTGACATTACAAGTTGTGAAAAATGTATTTGTGCATGTTAAAGAAAAAATACCTATACACCCAATAAGATAATCGAAAGTCTGTAGGACTCCATTAAAAACTTTTTTTTTTTTTGGGGGGGGGGGGGGGGAGTGGGGGGCTGGCTTGTTTTTGGACACAAGGAAAAAAGGTTAGGAACCACCGATCTAGTGTCATGTGCTTGCCTTCTCTTTGACGTCTATTACATAAACTCCCTCCAGACAAATCCCAACACTGACAGCTTTGCGTCGTCCTCTTTGAAGGATCCCTTGCACAGGTTTGTCAATCTCTCCAAAAAAGAAGCCGCATCTGTTTAAGTTCAATATAAAAATAAAATAAATGATTATAACACTTTTTGAAATAGTTATATTATAACAAATACCTTTTTTGAGGTATTATGCTTGTGAAGTACCCAAGTATAGAACTTCGTACCCATAATAAGGCAGAGTGTGGCATGTACTGAGGTACTGGTGGAGGAGCTGAGTGGACTCGGGGGTGTTTCCGGCAGATGTGCTGATCTTCTTGTATTCGTCCAGAAGGTTCTGCTCCAGACCTGCCTGACGACTCGACTTCCCTCTTAGAGTGGAAAGCAGACCGCCACTCCCCATGGCAACATGTGCAGGCAGAAAAGAAGACAGTTTCTTTTCTCTGTGAAAAGAGCAATATGTTTAAAGTTCATTAAATGTGTGCAAAAACTTGAGAAGATAATACAATCTACTGCACATGTCCAAACATACCTTCATTGTATATGACCTTTGCACAGAGGCCTACATATTTTTATTCCATTAATTTTATATGTGTTGTGTCAGATGTGATTTTATTTAGTCTCTGCTGCTTTGTCTTTGTGGTACTTAGTCTCAATCTATATTATGTGCTCTGTCACTTTATAGCATGCTTTTTTTAAATCAAGACTGGACTGAAGTTAGTTATTCTGACACTAATTGTGGAGACACATTGTTCCTTATTCCATTTCCTCTATTCTTAGAATCACTGAAGACATTACAGTTCAAGCAATAAATAAATAAAATCCTGACAAGTCAATTAAAGCTGATATTAGTTTAAGGAATGTAGAAGTTGTGGAGATTGGTGAAAAAAATATTCCTGCTGCAATTATTGCAAGCAATATTGTGATTTGAGTCTGTTTCTTTATTAAATTTTTAATGCAAACATTCCTTTGCCCAGATTTTTGCCTCACATTTGCACACATGAAAACCTTGATGGCTTTGACAAGTTGCATTTACAGGTCGAGGGAATGACTACATTGACACAGTGGTCTAATAATTTCTCAAAGCTGTTCATTGCTATTTCTTCTGCAAGCAACATTATGGCTGTAAGAGCAGGGAAATGACCAGCCACTCTGATACTTCAGTGTTTTATTACAAAAGAGCTATACAGAAAAAGAAAAAACAGCAAGAGCACAAAATGAGTGTTATCAACATAAAAAAAAAAAAAAAAAAATTCCTTGTTCTCTTCAAACAGTATCGACCTTTTTGTACAGCGCTTTTGGTCTTTTTAAAAAATGCTGCCCATTGTTCCTCATTGTGCCGAAGTACTCAATGCTCAATCTACCAGCTGCCCTTTAGAATCTGTGGGTAGCAGCACATGAATTTGTATGTGATTATGTTCCTCTGCTCAAAATTGCTGTGCATCTGACAAAAGCATCAAATACGGCGATATTATCCACCATTTTCTAAAAGTCATGAACTTCACAAAATCAGACTTTTAGCAACAGCTGGAGCCACAGGACAGATTAGAACAGAAAGAAAAAAGAAAAACATAACAAATCCTTCAATAGCCGATTCACTTTTAAACTTCTAAGTCATTACAACAAAGCCATTTAATTTTTTTTTTTAGACCTAGGTTGGTTTTATTTAACAACCTTTACAACTTACTTAATTGTAGTACTGAGTTTCTGGCTGTCCAGACCACTTCCCTCCTCAAGAGCAAGAGACAAGGCACCGAGACTCGTCCAGTGCTCGGGGTCACAAGGGTATCGGCCTGTCAGGATGTTATTTTTGGCTTCCTCATACAGAAGTCTTAGCACTCCTTCGTCATCTACCTGCTCAGAGCGACAAGACGACAACGATTAGTGCCAAGGGAAGCACTGCAATCTAATCTAATCAAGAGTGACAGATGGTTGAGGATAGATTAGACAACAAACATGTCACAAACTCAATTAAAGAAAGAAAAAGGGGAGCTAAGAGGTTATACTGATCTAACATTTATTACAGGATTTAAAAAAAAAAAACAAGTTCAGCGGTACCTGGAGCTCTTTAGATTTAGGATAAAAAACATTCCGACGGTATTGGAGAAAAGGCTCATCTGAGGAGAAAAGAGGACAATGAGTGCATTAGAGTCAAGCATAAGTCTGATTTTACCAGTCTGATTATTTTTTAGCACATGGCAGAACTCTAAAGGACAGATCTTTCCAGTTTCTGATTTCTTTTGGTGCAGTCTGTGCTTTTAATAGGTTTCAGACCCCCGGTAACTGTATTAATGCCAACTACCTATTTTTCTTAAATTCAACCCAAAGAACTGGTCATATATTTACACTGTTAACTGCAATTAAGTTACTATGCACCAACAGTTTACATGTAACACACCTACATAGACATAACAGCTGCATAAAATGACAGTACAAGGACACATCGTATGTTTGGGCACAACAAGTTACTGGGGAAAAGCCTTGAGGCAGGAAATTGGAGAATACATGTACATACAGTGCACCACACTAACCTAGATTATCTCCATTCAACTGGTGAGAAGTGGATATATGAGCATAGATGAACATATACAAATTACCTTAGGTTTTCTGAAGATTTATAGAAGGCTTGGATGCTGTGTTCTATTTTGTTTTTGTTAACTGAATGAAAATTGTGCATAATTTTGGAACAACAATGTATTATTAGAATGTTTACAAAAGTGCTCAAATAAAACTGAACACAAATCTGCTTATAAATGAAGTCAGGACAAATTTCTAATTTTGTGAATATGGTATCTTTTCTGTTCTGAATGTTTCTTCAATGTTGAACCCAAGTCTTATAATTGCATGAAAAACCAAAATATAAAATGTATCAAAAATAATTCATGTTATTGCAGAAAACAGACAATTCAGCAGCTACAATGGATTAAATAACAGATGAAACCCACCTTGAGATATGTCATCCTCTGAGGCTTCAGTGAAACGATACAGCAGGTCCTGCCACTGCCGACACAGTTTGTAAGGTTGATGTCTCGGTTTCAACTGCAACTCTGCAGAATAAAATTAAGCAAGAAGTGAGACAATGACATGTGTCTGTTTTCCACCCCTCTTTGCTATTAGAGTTGGTTACAGCACAATGAATCAGTCTTCAATCATTTACAAAAGTAAACGCTTATTTTTAAAGTAAAGCCACAAAGTTAAAGTTAAAACAAGAAAAGATCTGCTTTAACTTAGTGCCTTTACTTTAAAAATATAGACAAAACCAATGTCAGAAGATTTTTGTAACGATAATAAAAGAATTCCTTAATGCATCAAACATAACATCGAAAATAACTGTCCATACAGAAGTGAAACACTTTAGGAGCCAATATTGAAGAAAAACTTCTTACCAAGCAGTGGAGAACACAGCCAGAAGGCAAAAACATCTTGTGCAGAGTCAGGAATATTGAGAGCCTCACGAACACTGCGGCCCAACTCATGTACAGTGACACTGCCAAGTCCCTCTACAGTTAGATGGACTGCACTGTCACCAAACAGGTAAATCAGCACATCTTGAGCTGTGTGAATAAAAAATTACCAAAAAAATTAAATCAATAAGAGGAAATGCATTACTGAGCAACCCACTTTTAATCAAGTTATTTTTAAAATAATTTTCAAAACTACAATCATAAAATTAAGATCTGTGCATCTGAACATTATTCATTATAAATTCACAATGCCAATGCTATATTTTATTGTTATATATTTATACTGCACATAGGCTTCGTAAATAAAGATAGATTTTCTACAGAAAATTGCTTTTGAAATGCATTTTATCGCTAAAACATGTATGCAGAAAAATCTATTGAAATCAACAAAGTCAACTCCAAATCACACTTAAAAAAAAAACAAAAAAAACTTTTTTTAAACTGAATGAACTTTTGCTGCACCGTACCACGGGAAAGCGTTGCAGAAGAGGCGACACTTCCTCTTTGTGAGTGATCATCTGAAGAATCAGGAGGAAAACTGCACTCATCTCCTTCCATCCCTAATGTAAAACACAGAAATTAAAACTGAAAATCACTCACAGTATGCATGTAGTTAAATTCTATCTGATCACATTTCACAATAAGACTGACACACTAGTCAAGATGAACGCCATGGCTCCAAAATATACCATTAACACTCACTTAAATAATAGAAATGGACAGAGGATGATACAAACTTTTGATACTTTTATGGAACAAACCTAATTGTTTAGACCCTATTGAGTATTAAAAAATCTTGATATGCAAGGAATAAATCACATCTTGTATGAATGTACCAGGATGAAAGAGCTGAATACACTTTCATGTTATTACATCAGTATAATTTCAAGCTGTGGTAGTATGATTTATTTTTAAGTCGTGAAACTGGTTTGACTGGAAAAATGCCAATGCAAATGGGTCTTTTGTGGTGGAACACAAAAGACACATTGTGGTAAATACTAGAGCTCTCCCAGAGATTTTGGCATGAAAACACGTGTGTTTGAAATTAACTTACACTTTATTAGACACAGCGACATAAATCTAAATCTGAATCACTGACCATCATGCTCAAACTAACTACTCAAAACATCTGGAACTGAACATCAAACATTTAAAAAAAATCTATACCAGAGCAAGTCTTTTGACAGATTATTTTTCCTCAAAGTCATTATTTCCATAAGCCATCAGCCACTATTGACACCAATTTCTACTGATATAAATACTTTATAAAACATGTCAGTGCACATCGATCAATCAAAGCAATGAATCTGTGTATGTCCAGAGAACAGGTTTATATTTTTAAGTTGTGAAACTGCTTTGAATGTACAGAAGTGCTGATGAGCTGAAAATAACACTTATTTTGTGCACTACATTGGGCAGTAATTCTGTTTATTAAAATGGAAAATGGTATCTGTGGCTACAGATGTAGCTTATCACTACTAGTGTGTGAATGTGAGTGAATGAATAATGGATCAAACTTGTGAAGTGCTTTGTGTGACTTGAAAAGCGCTACAGAAATCCAATCCAATCTTATTACTTATTTATTTATTTAATGTTTGTTTAACAGGGACGGTACATACAGTATTGCCACCAAAGGCAAAAAGTGATGCATATAAGACATCCAGCTTCAGCTAATTTGCAGTCTTTGTCCCTGGTCAGGCTTTTGAATACTATAAAATAACATAGGCTACTTAAACAATAAAATACAAAGTATACAATGAACAAATGCTATACATTAATAAATACAGTGACTCATATCAACTGACAACTGAACACAATGTAAAGATTAAAACACTAAATAAATTAGACTTTAACATGGTAAAATGGTGTGTATTTAAGAGTAAGAAGCTGTATTATCATTATACATAGAGTACAAAGAAATTTTGTTTGGCAGCATCTCTCATAGCAGCTAATGATAATGATAATAAGCTGTGATCATTAATGTTCACATCTCTGCTGTTGCTTAAGCCAGTGCTCAACTTTGACACTAAACACCTTCAATTCTGTTTGAGATTTGATTTCTGCCGGCAGAGTTCCAGAAATTTGCTCCTTGCAGTGAGAGGGATGACTGGCCAAATGTTGTTTTGCACATTGGAATGATAGAGTTCTGCTGGGTTATGGCCCTTGTCACTGTCCTACGGTTGTCTGTCTTTTTAAAAATCTGAGACATCACTTGTGCTGCCAGCCCATTTAAGCATTTAAAAACAACTTTTAAAAAGGAGAACTTTATAAAATTAGACAAACTCAGTAAGAGATATATTTCAACAATTTACAGTGGTGTCATTTTTGTGTTTTTGTTTTTTTTTTATCTAAAATTTGTAGGGTTTGATTTAAAATATTATTACTATAAAACAGGATAATTTAGGAAACTGTATCAAAGCCAGAATATAAGTGCTGGAACTGAAAACTTCTGAATCACCACTAGACTAAAAAATAGAAACAGTAAAATTAGAGTAATTTTCAGATGTGCAGCTGTAAGTATGAGATGTACAAATGCCAAAATATACAAGTGATGCTCTCTGTCTTACCAGGATGATCAGGGTACAGAACCTATGTAGACCCTTTAGATTCATATTTATGAGGGTATAAACCTAGCAAACTATTATTACTTTCTATTAAGAGTTACTTCCGTATCTGCTCTAGAGATGACAGGTCATGTTAGTATTAATGCGTGGGTCTTTGTCACTGAATCACGCCACTTCATCTTGCTTCTTTTAGACATGATACAGTGAACAGACCACCACTGTGCACTAGCGCCATCGTGTGGTGGTAAACTAGAAAACTCCATATATTACTTGGCCTCACCCTTTTCAGCTAGAATTACCGTTTATCCCTAAGATCTTACTGACTTTCAAGCCAGTTTGACTGATGTTTAGTAAGTTTGGCTTCGGGGGATAAAATAAAACATATGGGTGACATGTACAGACGCCTAAAAACATTCGAGGCCCGTGGGGCAAGAGCTAGCTAGCTAGCTAACTGTCCGACCAAGTTTAATTGGAGTGTCCTGTAGCTGCATACCCAAACACAACATAACAATGCCTCAAATAGTCCGCGTAACTGCGCAAAATACTCTGAATTACTTTGCTACAGAGATCAGCAAAAGTAAGGACGTGTTAGTCGCCGTCGCTGGATTACCCGTGATACTTTTACACAATTATGCTAATCATTAATAATAGTTTGATTAGTAAACAGCGTAGTTTAGCTAGCTGCCTTTACTGTTTATTATTTCAACACTAACAGCTAATAACTAAAGTGAAGTAGCTTACATTATATAACAAAACAACAAAAAGAACAAAATGTCCACCTACCTACCAGCTGTGGTAATGTTTTCTGTTTTCCCTGCTGCGTATGCTACTGATTGTATCCCGCTAAAGTTGGAATACCGGAGCTAATATTTTAGCTAACCGCCGATTCGTCATTAGATTCGCGGCTGTTGTCAGTAAGTCAGTTGTCTAACACTAGCTAGCTTTCCGGGCAGCGTCAACAGTTGCACAGTTTACTGGGCGTGACAGTCTGTAGGGACATGGTTTGAAGCAACGGTAGCAGAAATAAACACTCAAGACTTTACTGCAAACAACCGAGACAGAATATCTACAGTGTCTAAGGAAAAGTCAGCTCATGCACATTTACGTGGGTTTAGCTTGTAGCTAAAAGGAGCTCTACACTTCCTCCAGACACACAAACAGACACGTGCTAAGCTGTAGGTTCATGCTGTAATGTGGTGTAATTACTTCTGACCCTAGTGTGATCGTAATAAACACAAAAGCAGAGAATACCTACTTCCGTGAAGTGGTTCATAAGGGTGATGATCCCGAGTGAATCAACCAGCGTGTGTCCTGTCCAGTCACGTGATCCTCTACGTCACAGCAGCAGTATTTTTGCATTTCTGTGGATTGTCTGTTTCTGTCCAGGGGCCACACACAGCCTAACTTCATCTCAAACCACAGAACTGGACCAATAGAATAACAGCATAATAACTTATAAATACTCCTAAAAACTCCAAATGTAACTCTTTGTCTTAGTGCAAAGAAAATCAAATAAAACTATGAGAAATGTTTCATTTTACAAACTGTCCTTTCACAAAACATGCAAATAAAAGGAAGGTCCTTACACAACCTGAAATTTCTTAAGAAAAATAAATGAAATTTTAACAATATTATGGTTCAGCTTATCATTTATACATGTGCATTACAATTTACAGATCACAGTGGATCTACAAAGGCACAAAACATTTAGTAACAAGCATGTGGAACTGAAAAATGTATCCTTTAACTTTATAATCAAAAAAACTTGTCAAGATTCAGTGACACTCTTGGCTGTCTGTGTCTTTTGTATAATTTTTGCACTTCGCAAATTCATCCCGTGAGCTGGAATGAACCCTTTGGGTGCCTGGTTTTGGCCCGTGGGTTGTATGTTTGATACCCCTGGTTTACCTGATGGATGAGTTGATCAGTTACAGACATTAAACCTCAAAGACATAAACAATAGCCAATAACCAAAAGCATCTAATGATCTAAAATATTCAATAACTTTTGTACCAATAATCCTATCAATACATTTACATAAATCAGTGTCTCAGCTTTTTAGGACATCAGATATGACCAATTTGAATGTTCAGAGGGTTTGTAGTGAACATGGAATCAACATCACCTTCTGCAACACTGATTCACTTGTAAAAATCCATGTAGTTTAATAAATGACAGTGGTTGTTGAAACTACGTTTTATGTACAGTTCATGATATATTTTGCTGAAAATTTTTTTTCGTCAGTTTCCTCTGTTCTCATATAATAACTTTGATTTACTCTGAGCTTTTACTTTTAATCAAGGTTTTACCCACATGTACTAGTAAAATGCAATAGAGTGCAGTAACATGTACTTGTAATGGAGTATATTCGGTTTAGCATTAGTACTTTTACTTAACTAATGGATCTCAGTACTTCTTCTGTCAGTGAATTCATTAGACTTACTTGTGTTAAAAAGGATGCTGTCTTCATATTGAATTAAATTATTTCTGTATTTTAGTACCTGCAGCTCTATGATTTCAGCATCCAAAGGTGTTTCATGAGAGGTGTACATTATTGAAACATTTGGGCCATTAATCAGACCACTTCCAAGTTCTTCCAGAGTAAAATAAACATAATAAGTCAGACATTACTATATTTTTTCCAGCACTGTTTCTGATATTGTGTATTTTTTAGATTTGTATAAATGGTCAAAGCCATGGCATAGTTGCATCTTAGGTGAACCTGACGCAGGTGTGTGACTGCAAGGCCAGCAGGTTTAAGCATTAACAAATGAGATTAAGAGCTTGAATAAAGGTGACATGAACAGAGGACACACTTAATGGCTTTCACTGCATTACTGACACTTATTAATCAATCTTCATAATCCTATTCCATTCACTGACAGAGAGAAGAGATGCAAGGAGAAAGTGTTGCATCTTTGAGAACCCGATGTGCACTGTCATGAACCATATAATTACACTAGAAATAAAAGAATAAGTGAGTCCACTCTGTAAGGCATTTAGTAACCTCAAACTTTAATAAATTATCTGATTAATTTTGTCATAGTCCAGTTGCACAGCAGAGCATTGTGTCTCATGTCTCTCTAAAATCAGCGTTACATCCTTTTTTTTTAAGACCAAAATTATTTTTTTGTACACCGCCTCATCAAATTGTGTTTTTATTGCTTTTGACAGTCAAGAATTGTGAGAATACAATTACCAGAGTTCATTGCATGTCACCTCAAAAGCACTGATAACAGATACTTGTGTATTTTTGGAACTGTAAACAAATGTAACAATGAAGGGTTTATGTTTCATGAAAATAACATGAAAAGCAAAACTGAAATACAAAAGAATATGCTCAGTTTTTTAGAGCATGTACTTCATTTTAAGGAGTATTTCAAAATATCTCAAAAACAAATCAATAACTTCTACAGATGATTTCTGACATTACATGTGTTATTAGAAAGGGTATATTTGCCAGCCTTTAAATGGGAAAGTACACCATAACCTATTACAAATTCACTTCACATCTGACCAAATGTTAAAACTGGTCATATAACTATCCTTACATCGGTGGAATTCATATCGATTCATGTTCTCATTTCAGATTTAATCAACTGTTCATTGGTACCCCCCTCGGTGTAAAACCTATTTGCATGTGTATGGTTTAGGGTTTAGGGAGCTGGAGTGGCGCCTGTAGTGGCCTTGGCGTCGCCCTCCTGAACCTGGTTTTTAATTAGGAGGAACTTAAGCACTGGGTCGACATACTCCATAATGGTGTCGTGCACTGATTTCTCCAGGAGGTACCCTTCTGTTTCAATCTCTGTATTTTCTTTTCCTGCCACTGCTTCCATGGAGGTCTGCAAGAACCGCAAGCTCACCAGCACAGAGCCCTGAGAAGAAAAAAACATTACAATGAGGATAGTGGTAGAATGTAGGAAAGGCAAACCAAGCAGAGGACAGGTTTTGATGGGATCTGTTTTGTCTATTTCTTCCTGCATCTTATAAAAACCTGTAATGCATCAAACATCTTAATCTTGAAATATGCTGAGGTTGAGGCTACTTTCTCAATAAATTGACAAGAAAAAATAGTGAAAAAACAATGATAAACAATAAAATGTGAACACTAGATGAGGGAATTACACAAAGCATTTTAGTAAAACAGTAGAAAGTGTTTCAGCGCAACAATAAAACAATGAAAAACAGTGAGAATATTACCCAGGAGTCTATCAAACTGTCCACCTGCAAAATAAAACTCACCTTTTTCCATCACTTTTACCTTAAAGTATAATAAGGAGAACTCTAATATGTCTTATACCTGCAAGAGGAAGACTGAAAGCACTCCAGCACCAATGGTGTTCATGAGGCCCATGTAGTAGGTGACCAGGGCCTCCCTGCAGCCTCGGAGGTAGATGTTGAGCTCCTCAGTCTGGAATTCATAATTATAGTGGGCTGAGTTGTTGGTGAGCTGGTACTGAATGCATGGCCGAGGAGAGCTTGGGTTGCAGCAGCTGAATGGGACTCCATCTACCAAGTAACGGCCATCCACGTTGCTCTTAATGCGGCTACGGAAAAAAGACACAGGTGGTTTAAAATGTAAGTAAATGCAGCCACCCATAAGGCTTTATTTGTCAAATTTCCACAACTTACTCTTTCACTTCCTTTGAGCTGAAGTCAAGGTAGCGGTTGCTGATCCACTGCACCTCGAACCAGTCCCTGAAGTCATTGTTTCCACAACACTGGAACTCCATTTGCAGGCGATCGATGTTCTGCTTCTGAAAGCAGCGTCCTGGGGTGTCCGTGTCCTTGTAGAAGCGGATGCCGTTCCTCAAGCCAACCTTCAGAGACGACTCCAGACTACCCTTCATCGCATAGCTCATGATGACAGCCAGGAGCATGAGGACAGTGAAGAAACAAGAGACGGCAAAGTAGGGCTTCAAGAAAGTTTTCCAGCGGGGGAATTTGCCGGCATCCAGAGCATCCTGACAGATCTTTCCAGCAAAGTAGTTGATGCCCAAAGAGGCCAAACCGACGATCATAAGGGTGTTGGGCACGATATGTATGTCTGTGTTATCCATTACCTGTAAGTAAAATGAAAGATATGCTTACTGTCCCGAAATGCATCACATCAGATTTATATATTCATAATTAATGAAAGAAAGTCCACCAGTAATAGAGATTTTCCAGACAAAACCATATTATGCAAGCAATCATTATATCAGTCATAGTGCAGACTGATAAATTGCAATATCATGTGTAATGAGTAGGGAAATCATTTAATATTTACACATGCATTTAGACTCAGCATGCAAACAATTGGCTAATTTATTTATTGTAAGTGATATTGTCCTCTTTGGTTATCACACAAAGCAGATTTTCCTTAGTTTTAACCCTTCAGTTACTAAAGGTTACCAAGCCCCCAGGTCTACATGAGGACTTTAATTAAACTGCTTTTCTTTAATGTGTGTGTTCTGTTTTCTCTACTTCTGTTGGAAAATATTTGTGTGGACAAAGTTGAGATCGATTGGCTGCTTCTTGCTCAGCACTGGATTAACTGGGCTGGATGATGCCATCTACTGGATGATTTATTACATTTGTCCACTCTGACTCCCCTTATTCCTAATTTGCCACAACTCCTAAAGGAAGATTCATATTGGTGGAAGACTAATATAAACATGCTGGTTGGCCCATTTCCTGTGTTTGACTTCCTAATTAGGGCTTGATGTTGAAATGCATTGAAGTACAGTTGTTTTTATAGGTCTAACTTGACCTATGCGAGAGTGGCTTGGAATTCTCTGTTATTTCCTTGCTTTAATAGGTGTTGAGTTAAATTAGTTGGAAAATATTACATGTCTTGTGTATTAATTTATGCACATTTTGGGTAATAAATAACTTGAATTTGACATCCTCAGCAGGATTTAGCAAAAGCTCTGTGTCTTTTAATGGAACTTGGTCACACCCCATGTAATTTCAACAGGAATGTAACATTTATTTAAGTAGAAAAAATATCTTGAGTGCATCCCAACCGATTTTGGCATCCGTGTTGTATTTAGAAATCACTGTAAGGGTTTCAGCTGCGTTGCTCAAGACAAATTGGTTAGAGCTGCTGAGGGACTGTGGCTGAAACTGCATTTTTTCAAGTCACATTTCAAATAACAAGTTCATGATTACAACAAAAACAGAAAAAGGTAGAGTTGGGTCTGTGTTAGGCTGAATACACGGCCCTCTTATCTATCAGCCACTTTCACTGTTTTGGCCTTGAATCATGTAACACCAGGAAACAAACACAAAACAAGTTGAATGTAAGATTCTGCTTGATAACAGTGTGTTTTAATCCCTATTTCTTCATACTGTTTTGCTCCAATAATGAGTCTATTCATATGATAAATGGACTGGACTTCACCCACTCACATACCAGTGGTTTTGATGCTGCCAGTACAAGGCATCAGTGTGTAAACTGGGCACACTCAGGGTTTGTTATGTTGCCCAAGGACACTTAGATATATGAACTGGAGGAGGCCGGGGTCAACCGCTGAGTTTGTGGGTGACCTACTCTACCTCCTGAGCCAGTGCCGCCCTGGTCTATATTCAACAGGCTGGAAGATTTCTGTATAAGCTGGTGAGAAATGTACAAAGAAAGAAATGTGCCTGGATACATTTTTTTTTATCAAAAAGAACTGTGTTTTATCAACAGAAAGGGTGCAGATGCATTTACTCACTTTTATTGTATTTTGTGAACTTTTGTGTCTACATAATACTTGTATTTTTATAAATGTCTTTGTCATGTTAACATATTTTGTTTTGTCTGAGCATATGCAAGTTTGCATTTTTGTTACCTAAAAATTTTTGCAGCCATTATGTATGCATGGATGTTTACTGCCACACAAAGCTATCACATTCAGATCACTCTGTCTGTCAACTATGTGCCTGTAACTAAAAAACTAAAGCACATTTCACATGCTACGTTTGTACTATATCTCTGTCCTCCTAGAAGACTGTAAGTGGATTTTTAAAGGATTCTTGTCTTTTTTTATTGTTTTCTTTTGACATATTTGCCAATTTCTCTGAGACACAGGCAACTTTCACTCTGGAAATACATGCATGACAATATCAATTAACATGATCAATTTCTTGCTGAACGGGAAGATGATCCAGAACTGAGAATATATTTTCATTTCATTTCTAAATTCACCATATTTGACGGCTACTCATCCTAAGTCTGACGATAGAAGTGGCATTAACACTGAAATCACATACACTTCACCCCAAGTAACACAACTAATGATAGAGACATGAGTCCAAATCCTGGTAAGACATTTTCTGAGCCAAATAATTGACTTATAACATATATGTTTTTCTTAGAGCATATTTACAATACTGTGTAATTATTCAATAAGGTTGATATGATGCAAGGGTGATTTGGAGGATGAACACTCCATGTAGTTTAACCATGTAGATATTCACATACTACTTTTTGCAAATGCAATGCTGTTAACCTAACTGTATTAGACTTAACTCATGCTCCAATTTTTGTTGCTTCAGTGAAATATCTATATAGACATGAGATCTTATGAAATTAATTACAGTGTTAACACCTTAAATTAGAAGTGCAACGTTAAGATGACAGGCTTCCAATGTGAAGATTAATGTAGTTACTAATAAAGACAAAGCCTGGTTATTAAATGATGAGTCAGAAGCCTAACTGGGTCACAAGTCCGTTAAGCTCTTACTGGACAAGGACAATTCTTTAAATGTGTGAGACTTAAAACATCTTAAAAGACATGTTTTCAGAAAAAACACAGGCAGAAATGTGCAGCTGTTATACTTGTATATCATTACATTACTGTTCAACAGAAGATTACAAAGTTTTTCCCTGTACTCATTTAGTGTCACTCATTATTGCAGTCAAACAACTTGTAGCTGATCATTGAAATTTCCAGGCTGAGTAGAAAACACACATACATGTACTTAGTTTTAAAGATATATTAGGTAAAGTTTGAATACCTCCGCCCTCCTGCGAAGTTCTATCTTGAGGATGCATCCCAGGGTGAAAGTGATGGCCCCGGCCACTGTGGCACACCAGGACAGGAGCCACAGTCCCTGGGCCAACTTCACCCTTTTTTGAAAGGGGAACTTCATCTTCCCCACCACCATGGTTGCAGCGAGGAAGTCCGAGTCTTACCGGGGGAATAGGGGAAGGAGAACGCAGAGGCAATGAGAGACGATGCTGTGCTTTGTCTGTGGGAAAAAGGAGAAGAGATGAGGAGCTCTGAAGATTCAGATATGAAGGCAGAAAAAGTGAAAATCAATGTTGATACCAAAAAACAAACCAGTAGCAACAATAGAGTACACTAATAATAAAAAGCAGTGTCCGAAAATGTCTCAAAAAGTCAAGTAACAGGCAAGAAATCCTTATAAAACATCAGGATGCTGGAATGTTTCATCTCAGGTGATAAATTGTCCGTTAACAGATATTCATGTGCCAAATTTCACCTTATTTGTCTCCCCAAAAAGTGCTGAAAAAGGTCCAGATATCCCCACCAACCACTGTGTACCGTCCGGTGTGCCACACAGTGGATTTGGCACAATGGATTTGGCAAACCTGGATGCTGGGAGCGTCTTACCGCTAATGCCTACCTATCCTATTAAATGGGTCTGTGAATCCAGGCCATTGTCTGCTCAGCACCCCTAACTCACTGCTACACAGGGACATGGATGACAAACCAAATTGAACCTGACAGGTAGATGCTGTAAGCCAGTCAATATGACATACACACAGGTGACAAATTAAAGGAAAAACCAGCATAAAGTGTCTTAGTGAGGTGTAGGTCCATCACGTGTCACTTGAACAGTCTGTGAACTTAACTAGAGAGGTGACTGCCTGTCTTCAAAAACAATCCCCCCACCCCATCCCCCCTTTAGTGTTTGGATGATGAAAGTGGAGAGTGGTGTGGACGTTTTCTCATGCTGTGTCATTATAACCAATATCTATGAAAACATTCATTCCCAGATTTGCAGTACCATGCAGCTGGAAAAAGAATTAAGGGCTATAATTAATCATATTCTGAAATAAACCAATTACACACACAGTTTTTTTTTTCCGGCTTTCTGTATAAATGTGTATGTCAGAATAACGTCAAACTAGTAATGTCAAACTTTGAAACTTTAAGATAGAGCTTGTGTTGATAAAAGAATGTTTATCTTCAGTAAATTAAATGAACAGTTTTACTTCAGCCAAATGACAAAGGAAAGGATCAGCAGAGAGAGAGAGAGAGAGAGAGAGAGCAAGTGCTGATTATCTTATATCAACAAGGAGGTCAGGAGTATAAATATAACTTTGGGCCGAGGTGTTTATCAAAAGGTAAGATCGCTGCAGAAGTGAAGGAGTGTGTGAGACAGAATCGAGACACATCATTAAACCATTGATGATGTTTGTACTCCATATGAAATTAACTACTGCAGTGAAAGCTACTGTAAATGTCAGTGTCAATGTTATTTCAGATTTTTGTTGTTGTAGTATATTTATTCTCTGCTGTAACTTTATTCTTATTTTCTTTTTTTTTTTTTTTACATATGGAGATGATTTATGTAATCCTTATAATTTAGCTTTTAACTGTATTCATTTCATTTACTGCATTGTTTTGTCTCGTGATATAAAGTAGCCACTGACATGCTTGCAGATTTTCTCCTTGAAATTACTAATTCACTAAATTTATGTGTTATAATGATTATTAGATTATGATTGATTATGTAAAGGGACATCTAATAAAGCATGTCATGTTGTCTTACCATCATACTCTGAGATGTGCATTTTTTTTTTTTTTTCAAGCCAGCCGTGATTCTCCTCTGCATAGTCAAGCCAGCTGCTAGTGTATTTCATGTTCACTATTTATCTGATAATTATGATAAATCAACCGAAAGGAGCACTGTCCCTATCAGGCAACTGAAGTAAGCTGGCTAAAATGGTTTTAAGGCTGTTTTTTAACATGAAATAAAATCTTTTTCCTCCATAAGTACTTCATGAATCTGGTATATTTGGAAGTAGTACTTCACAGACTACTATCACAAGAACTATGAACTGCTTCTACTGTTTACTTTTGGAGTAATCATGGTCCAAAATCCCTCCCAGGCTACAAAAATGTGTTTTTCTTGTGTCTGAAATAGAGTTTAAGACTAAATTCAATGATGAATTATATATATATATATATATATATATATATATATATATATATATATATATATATATATATGGAATTTTGTCTTAAACCCAATTGCTGATGAAAAAGCACACTTTTGTAGACTGGAACAGATTTTGGAGTATGATTACTCCAAAAGTACACAGTAAAAATTGTTCATAGTTATGTGATAGTAGTCTGTGAAGTACTACTTCCAAATATAGGTACATCTCAAAAAAATAGAATATCATGAAAAAGTTTAATATTTTTTGTCACTCATTTCAGAAAGTGAAACCCATATATTACATAGAGTCATTAGACATAGAGTGAAATATTTCAAGCCTTATTTCTTGAAATTTTGATTATTATGGCTTACAGATAATGAAAACCCCAAATTCAGTGTCTCAGAAAATTAGAATATTGCATAAAATCAATAAAAAAATTATATTTTAAACAGAAATGTCAGGCTTCTGAAAAGTATGCTCATTTCTATGTACTCAATACTTGGTTGTTCCTCCTTTTACATGAATTACTGCATCCGTGTGGCGTGGCATGGAGGTGATCAGCCTGTGGCACTGCTCAGGTGGAATGGAAGCCCAGGTTGGTTTGATAGTGTCCTTCAGCTCATCTGCATTGTTGGGTCTGGTGTCTCTCATCTTCCTGTTGACAATACCCCATAGAATCTCTGTGGGATTCAAGTCAAGCGAGTTTTCTGGCCAATCAGTCACAGTAACACCATGGTCATTGGACCAGCTTTTGGTACCTTTGGCAGTATGGGCAATGCCAAGTCCTGCTGGAAAATGAAATCAGGATCTAAATAAATCTTCTCAGCAGAAGGAAGCATGAAGTGCTCCGAAATGTCCTGGTAGATGGCTGCGTTGACTGTGGACTTCAGAAAACACAGTGGACCAACATCAGCAGATGCCATTGCAGACCAAATCATCACTGACTGGAAACTTCACACTGGACTTCAAGCAATGTGGATTCTGTGCCTCTCCACTCTTCCTCCAGACTCCGGGACCTTGATTTCCAAATGACATGCAACATTTGCTTTCATCTGAAAAGAGGACTTTGGACTTTCCGCAGTCAGTGATGATTTGCTCTGCCATGGCATCTGCTGGTGTTGGTCCACTGTGTTTTCTGAAGTCCACAGTCAATGCATTGTGTTACTGTCATTATTGTGTTATTGCATTCTGTTACTTTTATTTCTGCTAATTTAAATGAAAACCATATTCGTTGTTTTCCCTGTTGTAACTTTTGTTTAATCTCAGAGGTCTGATTCAGTGTGGTCCTTTGTTGTGAAAGGCTATGACAGGCTGTGGTAAAAGGCTATGCTCTTGTATTTGACCGCTATTAGTGTAGGATGAGGCAAGTCCCGCCTTCCTCACGTCAGTCACTCAAGCTAGCCTGCTGCTTCGTCAGTATGTGGTAAACGCTTCAGAGTGCACCGCAAGATGATAAAACAAGTTTCTAATTGAATTATTCTTCAAAACGGAAAGTACCCGACTAAACAGGAGTCAGGAGTGGAGTCTGGAACACGCATGTTTCCTCCAGTAGCACCCAGGGTCTTGACCATGCAGAGGAGAATCGATGACTTGACCGCAGTATAGTTTTGGACCCACAACTCAAGTAGGCCAATGTCTTCATTTTATTCTCGCTCTCCTTACTTTCCTCACCTCTTTCCAAATCTATACACTACTTTGTTTTACTTATGCAGCTTAAGTTTGTGTTTTATATCCATCTGCTGCCTTTAATCAGACAGTGAAAACAGAGCTAGCTTATGATAAGTTGCTAATGATTAGCTTGTTTGCAAAGGTTTTGTTGCTAATTTTGGAATTACCTGACAGTTGTGAAGAGGCGTCCTCTGGAAGTTACACATTAAGCTCTTGCACATACATTTTGTATTAAACTGCATTTTCCTGGTGGGTTATAATTGTACAGGTTCTGTCATGTTTCCATCATATAGTTAGCTAAACTTAATCCGTTTTCCTCCGGTCCTCATTCGCAACAAGAATTAGCTTAGCATTAGTGTGTGGTGTCATTTCATTGTTTTTTTATGAATGCTAGTGAAGTAAAAATGACTTAACTTAGTAAAATAAAAAGTAATTTAATTGTTTCTAAGTTAATGTAGACTGTATGTGTTAAATTGTGGAATGGTTTTGACAAAGAATTGAGCTGTGATTGAATTTACTTAAGCTGTTTATAATAATGTGGGGAACATATATTAAATATACAAATATTAGGGTTTTTTTGTACGAACCGTATGGATTTTTTTCTTTAATTCATTTTTAGCCTCTATGTATAACTAGCTAAATTGTCCTGAAACTAGGGGATGAGATAGTTTTTGGTTCAGGGTTGCTTTAACCTAAATACACTGTAAAAAAAAAAAAAAAGATACCCCATATTTACTCAATAAAAATAAAGCAACACATTACAAGCAATATTATTAATTAAATTTCACTCTGTTTGGTAATATGAGTATATTCAAATGCTAAACAAAATGGAATTAATTAAAACCTAAACAAAAATATTGACTTGTTATGAAAAAGATAAACTTCTTAATGTGCAAATAGTACGTATAAAAATTTATTTAATTCTACATTTCAATGATATATAGTTGAGCAAAAACCATCTACATTGATCAGTGCATTAATTTGAATTCATTCAATGCAATGAATTAGATCTAAATATTCTTTTTTCTTGGGAATAAGAAATTTAATTATGCTTTACTTAATTTACTCAAAGGAACATGTTTTCACTGATGTTTATTGAGTAAATTTGAAAGCTGTCAATTCATTTAGATTCACTGTTTGAGTTTAGTGAAATGACAATTGTATATCAACTGTTGAGGCATTGTTCAGCCTATGACTTTCACTCATGGTGCAACTCAACAAAAATACAAAACAAACACAAAAAGGCCAATAAACATTACCATACACACATTAACCCCAAATTCACACCAAAACCCCAACCCTGCTGAACCCATGCACAGAAAAACAACACATAATCAAGCAACATGCCCAGTACCCACAACGCAATGCAGCAGACATGCCACAATATGCACATGGCGCACATCATGACGTTCTGTGTAATTAAACTTACTCACTTCTATTAGGTTGTTTTTAGAGATGAAGACTATTGAGTTAGAATGAGTAATAATTAAAGTTCTTCAAACTGATGGGTATAAGTGAATATCTTAAAAATATAATTCACTACTCAAATACTCTTGTCTTTGTGTGAAATGAACTTAAATAATAGATGTAAATATAAGACAAAATTAACTGTTGAATTTTTTGGAATTATTTTGGTACATCCAACTCAAAGAAGAACATAAGTGATTTTCACAGATTTTATTAAGGTAGTATACCTTTATATTATTGTGATATTTACTAAGGCCCTGAGTTATTTTTTAGAGTGTAATAGCCCAGTGAAAACAAAATACTTTCCTTACTTTAGCCAACCAGGAATTGTGCAAGATGAGCAATAGGGAAGAAGATGGGCATTCTGGACTCTTTTCAAATGTCTTGTGATGACAGCCCACTACATTAAAAAAAAGCACTTTGGCAGGAAGTGCATTTCAATAAAAAATTGCCTGATTACATTGATTTGAATTCACTCAATATTCTCTGTGTTTGGAATTAAATAAACAGAATACTTATGTTTTATTTAACTACAATGAGTAAATTTTATTTCAAACATTTTTATTTGAAATTTAATTAAATAATTGCCACAAAATCAAAGACACAATTATAGTGAATATATTTTCCCTAATACATTAAAATCTACATGACCACAAAATAATTTATTACAGTGTACCCTCTTGCTTTATTGTGTACAAAGTCAAGGTGTACTGTTAACATTATTAGGTTTTATTACTTATACAGTATATATGAAAATTAGAATAATAATTAAAAAAAAAGAGGATTCTGCCCGGTTTCAAACCAGTGTGTGAGGCAAACGTGATAGCCAGTACACTAGGGAAACCTGCTGCTGTTTCTCCAGAGCCTCCAAATTTTACTAGTAGACAAAAATATGTTGCATCCTTAGTGATAAAAACTGCCATTAAAATTGAATGGTAAAAGATATGGAGGTTAAGCTCATCTGTTATGTCTAGGATTTGAAAAAAATAAGTAGTCGGACCATCTAGCTTTTGTTTATGCACAACTTTTCTATTTGTAGTTAATGATATAGTGGTAAATTTAAAAAAAATTCTACATAGCTTCATATTTATTTACATAAGAATGCTGCAATAGCGCCATTATAGCATAGACATTCATGTTGTGGATAAAAAAGGTACTGCAGACCTGTCAAGCAGGAGACACGGGTTCAATTCCCTGACTGGGAGGTGATTACTTTTCTGTTCTTTACAAGCAGAATTTTTATTATTAGCAACTACTACTAATTATAATTACATTATTTTAACCCTTAAATTCATAACTAGTGAAAAATGACCCAGTGAGGTTGTTTTCTTGCAATATCTTTGTTAAAAAAAAAAGTTATTCCATATTCCAAGTATTTCTCTTCTTCTTCACATCATGCCTTTTAAATTTTTTACTGACCTTTGATTTTATGAAATTGTAGTTTGTGTATTACTACCCCAAGCTTCCATAAATGGGTCAAAAATGACCCGCATTCATGTTCAATGGAATTTCATCTGATCCTTTGATTCATCTTACATTCTACACATTCATTCTACATGCAACATTAAAATGGTAAAAGGTAAAATTACCATTCTACATGAATTCATTCATCCTACATTCTACAGCAAGACCAAAGGACAAATCACAAACGTTTACTGCATACAGTGATAACACAGAAGACACAACAAGAAGAGAGAGAGGAACTGGACACTCACTCACTCACTCACTCACTCACAAATAGGGCTGGGTAAAAAAATCGATTTAATCGATCTCAGATCGATCTCGTTTTAATTTTATGTAATCGATTAATAGTGGATGAGATCGATTTTTTCAGAGCAGGACTGGGAGTATGCGGAACCGCGGCTCCGTCTTGTGAACCGCTGGGGAAGACTTGGTCTAGTTCGCGGATTTATGGCTGAAATATCATATTTATTTCCTTTCTAATATCAATATTGATACCAGTATTGATGTGTTGCATGACTGCGGTACTCAAATAATCAGGTTACAACTCAAAATTGTACTTTGGTATCTCTAAATTACTCTGACTCAATCAATTACTACTGAATCGAATCGATATTGAATCGAGTCGAATCAAATTGTGATTAATCGATTCAGAACCTCATGAATCAAAATCGAATCGATTATGGAAATTGGCCATGATACCCAGCCCTACTCACAAAATAGATGTTGACATTATTCTATTGCGGTTATATGCTATATATAGTTTCCAAATATTAAAAAAATCATAATTTTGTGGATCAAAATAAAAAACAAATGATTATTTTTAACTTGACAAAATGTCAGAAGTGCCATAAAATACATTGATTTCAACAAGGGTCATTTTAGACCCAGTTATGGAAGAGTGGAGGGTCCAGTCACTCGTGCATCAAAGGGTTAGGATAAATTTTACATAAAAGTAGTTGGCTTTGTCAGATTTGTTGGTCATAATTGACGTTTGTAATTGTCATAAGTGACAGTAGATTAAAAAAGAATGTTTCCGACCAGTTTTGAACTGAGGACCTGATTCCAGTATCTGCTGTGGGTTTCCATAGTGTAGTGGTTATCACGTTCGCCTCACACGCGAAAGGTCCCCGGTTCGAAACCGGGTGGAAACAACTTTTACTAAACCGATGCTGGCACTAAAACAACGCAGGATAAAGTATCCTCTGCAGTGATACAGACTATCCTTGAATGGTTTGTTAAGGAAGTACAGGATAATCAATCGGTCAATCAAATTTTATTTATATAGCACCAAGCAAACCTAAGCAAAACAAAAATGATACTGTTTGGGAGACATAAAACAGAATCCCATGTGTAACTGATAATTGATAATACACAAATAGAGTAAATGAAATAAAATTTGTGGGTGTAATCTTGGACCACAAAATCTGCTGGAAACCTCATATAGGGTAAGCCGCGTAAGAGCAAAGCTGGCAAAATGCACTGCAATTCTTGGAAAAATAAGTCATGTTCTGGATCCTAAATCATTGCACATTCTGTATTCTTCACTGTTTTTACCATATCTATCCTACTGTGTGGAGGTCTGGGGAAGCATCTATAAAAGCACTCTACAGCCCATATGCACACTACAGAAAAGAGCAAAAAGGACAATAAATAAAGCAGGATACAGAGAACGCAGGTAATGTACAAAGCAAGAAATAATCTACTGCCAAAAAATATCTGGGGAATGTTCACTGAATGAGAAGGTGGGTGCAAGCTAAGGTGAGACCTAAATTTGAAAAAAACATACACTGCCAGTCAAAAGTTTGGACTCACCTTCTCATTTAAATGGCATGAGATGGACCATAGATGGCCAACAAGTGCTCAGCATCACTGGGAACTCCTTCAAGACTTTTGGAAAACATTTCAGGTGACTACCTCATGAAGCTCATAGACAGAATGCCAAGAATGTGCAAAACAGTAATAAAAGCAAAATGTGGCTATTATGAAAAATCTAAAATATACAAGATGATTTGAGTTATGTCACACTTTTTTTAAGTACATAATTCCATATGTGCTAATTCATAGTTTTGATGCCTTCAGTGAGAATCTACAATTTAAATAGTCATGAAAATATAGAAAAACCACGTGAGTCCAAACTTTTGACTGGTAGTGTAACTTAAGAACAACAATGAAAATATGTGCATAACAAGCTGTGGAGTGACTTTGTGGAACAGTCTGGAGCAAGACATAAAGTAAAGTACAAACATAAATATATTTAAAAGGATGTATAAAAAAATTATTTCTAAATAGGGATATAGAAGGTGAGGGATACAAATAGTATTGTCCCAAATACCATTCGTGATTTCTTGGAATTAAGAGAGAGTAATTATAATTTGAGAGATCTTTGTATTTGTGAATGGACTAAAGTGAGGACAAATGTGAAGTCTAGATGGACAGGGGCTGTGGGTGTGAAATTATGGAATGGACCTGATGATGCATTTAAGTTATTCACTCGTTTGGCAAAGTTAAAAAAAAAAAAAAAAGCCGTAAGTTTAAAATTATTTAAGAATATTGAATTGAGATGGTAGATATGTTTTTGCTGTGGATTTTTTTTTCTGTTTTTGGTGTGAAGGCTCAATGCTTGATGCTGTATACATTTAATTTAATGTAGGCTAAGCAGTGTATCAGGTAAAAAGGATAGGCAAAAAAATAAGCTCTTGCTTCTAGCCTATTCCTTTTTTGGTTTTTATGTTTATTACAGTTATTATATTAAGTGCAATGATTGATGTACAAACCAAACCAAACCAAAAATAAATTCATTCATTCATTCATTCATTCATTCATAACCACAATAAAACAATGTCAACATCTATTTTGTGACCAACCGACCTTCCTTCCTTCCTTCCTTCCTTCCTTCCTTCCTTCCTTCCTTCCTTCCTTCCTTCCTTCCTTCCTTCCTTCCTTCCTTCCTCCTCCCTCCCTCCCTCCCTCCCTCCCTCCCTCCCTTCCTTCCTTCCTTCCTTCCTTCCATCCATCCATCCATCCATCCATCCATCCATCCATCCATCCATCCATCCATCCATCCATCCGTCTGTCTGTCCGTCCATCAATCATCACTGTCCTCGTTAGTATAGTGGTGAGTATCCCCGCCTGTCACGCGGGAGACCGGGGTTCGATTCCCCGACGGGGAGGTGCTTACTTTTCTGTTCTTTACAAACAGAATTATTATTATTATTTGCAACTACTATAATTACATTGTTTTGACCCTTAAATTCATAACTGGTGAAAAATGACCCAGTGAGTTTGGTTTCTTGCAATATCTTTATGAAAAAAAAATTTTTTTCAAATTCCAGGTATTCATGTTTTTGACATCATGCCTTTTAAATATTTTACTTGACTTTTTATTGTCTTTATGAAATTGTAGTTTTTGTATTACTACCCCAGGCTTCCATAAGTGAGTCAAAAATGACCCACATTCATGTTCAATGGAATTTCATCTGAACCTTTGATTCACCCTACATTCTACACTCATTCACTCTACATTAAAATGGCAAAATTACCATTCTACATGAATTCCTTCATGTTATATTCTACAGCAAGACCACAGGACAAATCACAAATGTTTATCACAACTGCATACTGTTTATTACAGTTATTATACAAAATGCTATGATTGATGTACAAACCAAACCAAAAATAAATTCATTCATTCATAGCCACAATAAAACAATGTCAACCTATTTTGTGACCAACCGACCGACCGACCTACCTACCTACTTAGCTAGCTTCCTTCCTTCTTTCCTTCCTTCCTTCCTTCCGTCCGTCTGTCTGTCCGTCCGTCCGTCTGTCCATCTGTCCTCATCGTCCTGAGTATCCCCGCCTATCACGCCGGAGACCGGGGTTCAATTCCCCGACGGGGAGGTGATTATGTTTTCGTTTTTTTACAAACAGAATTTTTATTATTAGTAGAGCTGCAACCGATTAATCGACTCAAAGTGATCCAAAAAAATCATTCAACCACAATTCTCCAGAACCAAAGCTTTTCTTATCCGACTTATCCAGGGTGTACCCCGCCTTCGCCCCTATGTAGCTGGGATAGGCTCCAAGCGACCCCTGTGACCCTAGTGAGGATAAAGCGGTTTCAGATAATGAATGAATGAATGAATGAATAAATGCATTTTTAAATAGTTAAAAATGGAAAAAAAAATTTCAAAAACATAAATTAATAATTTTGTGGCTCAAAATTAAATACAAAGGATTATTTTTAGCATGACAAAATGTCAGAAGGGCCATAAAATACATTGATTTCAACAAGGGTCATTTTAGACCCAGTTATGGAGGCGTGGAGGGTCCAGTCACTTGTGCATCGAAGGTTAAGGATAAATTTTACATAAAAGTAGTTGGCTTTGTCAGATCTATTGGTCATAATTGACATTTGTAATTGTCATAAATGACAGTAGAGTGAAAAGAATGTGTCCGCCCAGTTTCAGACCAAGGACCTGATTCCAGTGTCTGCTGTGGGTTTCCGTAGTGTAGTGGTTATCACGTTCGCCTCACACGCGAAAGGTCCCCGGTTCGAAACCGGGTGGAAACAACTTTTACTAAACCGATGCTGGAATGGAGTCTTAAGTCTTTAAAAGTTTTTCTACATATCTGTGATTTTCAATATTGTTTTATATTATTGCATTTATTATGTAATAATATAACATAATATTTGTATATCACATTATACCATGTATATCGGTTATGTTTTTGTGTAAAATTTTTTGACTAGAGAAGGCCAGTTTCCGTAGTGTAGTGGTTATCACGTTCGCCTAACACGCGAAAGGTCCCTGGTTCGAGACCGGGCGGAAACACTATCTTCACTGTCATTTATGACAGTTACAAACGTTGATCAGGACCAACAAAGCCAACTACTTTTATGTAAAATTTATTCTAACCCTTAAATGCACGAGTGACCGGACCCTCCACTCTTCCATAACTGGGTCTAAAATGACCCTTGTTGAAATCCATGTATTTTATGGCACTTGTGACATTTTGTCAAGTTAAAAATTATCATTTGTATTTTCTTTTGATCCACAAAAGAATGATTTCATCATTGAAATTTTTTTTTTCATTTTTTCACATTTTTAACTATTTAAAAAATTTTTTTTAAATATTTTGAAAAGCAACAGCATTCTGCAAAAAGCAGAAAAATGCAGAAAGGAATTTCTGCAAAAGCAGAATTCCTTCATGTTATATTCTATAGCAAGACCAAAGGACAAGTCACAAATGTTTATCACAACTGCATACCGTTTATTACAGTTATTATACTAAGTGCTATGATTGATGTACAAACCAAACCAAAAATAAATTCATTCATTCATTCATTCATAGCCACAATAAAGCAATGTTAACTTATTTTGTGACCTTCCTTCCTTCCGTCCTTCCTTCTGTCTGTCCGTCCATCCATCTGTCCGTCCGCCCACTTGTCCTCATCGTCCTCGTTAGTATAGTGGTGAGTATCCCCGCCTGTCACGCGGGAGACCGGGGTTCAATTCCCCGACGGGGAGGTGGTTATGTTTTCGTTTTTTTACAAACAGAATTTTTATTATTAGTAGAGCTGCAACCGATTAATCGACTCAAAGTGATCCAAAAAAATCATTCAACCACAATTCTCCTGAATCAAAGCTTTGTTTCCTTCATTTCTCTGCTGTTAAACATTGGTTCCACTGTTGTGTTTCACACAGACGCTTATTGTGACGCACAAAGAAGCT
This sequence comes from Sphaeramia orbicularis, assembly GCF_902148855.1. Taxonomy (NCBI): domain Eukaryota; kingdom Metazoa; phylum Chordata; class Actinopteri; order Kurtiformes; family Apogonidae; genus Sphaeramia; species Sphaeramia orbicularis. The sequence continues at coordinate 22,522,454 of NC_043970.1, read as the reverse complement.
TCAATTCAGGAAAATTGCAATGGAATATTTCCCTTCAATCAATTCCAATCGATTAATCGAATCGGGAATTTTTGCATTCGCTTCAAGCACTTCATTAATTAATTGGTTGCAGCTCTAATTATTAGCAACTACTACTAATTGTAATTGCATAATTTTAACCCGTAAATTCATAATTCATGAAAAATGACCCGGTGAGGTTGTTTTCTTGCAATATCTTTGTAAAAAAGAAAAAAAAAAGTTATTATTTCATATTCCAAGTCTTCCTCCAGAAACATGTTTTTGACATCATGCCTTTTAAATTTTTTACTGACCTTTGATTGATTTTATGAAATTGTAGTTTTTGTATTACTACCCCAAGCTTCCATAAGTGGGTCAAAAATGACCCACATTCATGTTCAATGGAATTTCATCTCAACCTTTGATTCATCCTCCATTCTACACCCATTCATTCTACATTCTATACTGAAATGGTAAAAGGTAAAATTACCATTCTACATGAATTCATTCATTCTACATTCTACAGCAAGACCAAAGGACAAATCACAAACGTTTACTGCATACAGTGATAACACACAGCAAGAAGAGAGAGAGGAACTGGACACTCACTCACTCACTCACTCACTCACAAAATAGATGTTGACATTTTTCTATCATGGTTATATACGATGTATAGTTCCCAAATATACTTTTTCAGATTTTCAAAGTATTTAAAAAAAAAAAAAAATTTAAATAGTTAAAAATGGAAAAAAAATATTTCAAAAACATATGAACACATGAAATCATTCTTTTGTGGATCAAACTGAAATACAAAGGATTATTTTTAGCATGACAAAATGTCAGAAGGGCCATAAAATACACTGATTTCAGCAAGGGTCATTTTAGACCCAGTTATGGAGGCGTGGAGGGTCCAGTCACTCGTGCATCGAAGGTTTAGGATAAATTTTACATAAAAGTAGTTGGCTTTGTCAGATTTGTTGGTCATAATTGACGTTTGTAATGGTCATAAATGACAGTAGGGTAAAAAGAATGTTTCTGCCCAGTTTCGCACAGAGGACCTGATTCCAGTGTCTGCTGTGGGTTTCCATAGTGTAGTGGTTATCACATTTGCCTCCCATGCAAAAGGTCCCCGGTTTGAAACCGGGTGGCAACAGCTTTCACTAAACCGATGCTGGAACTAAAACAACGCAGGATAAAGTGTTCTCTGCAGCGATACAGACTATCCTTGAATGGTTTGTTAAGGAAATCAGTCCTTAAGTCTTTAAAAGTCTTTTCTACATATCTGTGATTTTCAATATTGTTTTATATTACTGCATTTATTATGTTATAACATAATATTTGTATATCACGTTATACCATGTATATCGGTTATGTTTTTGTGTAAAATGTTTTGACTAGAGAAGGCCAGTTTCCGTAGTGTAGTGGTTATCACGTTCGCCTAACACGCGAAAGGTCCCCGGTTCGAGACCGGGCGGAAACATTACTTTTACTGTCATTTATGACAGTTACAAACGTTGATCAGGACCAACAAATCTGACAAAGCCAACTACTTTGATGTAAAATTTATTCTAACCCTTCAATGCACGAGTGACTGGACCCTCCACTCTTCCATAACTGGGTCTAAAATGACCCTTTTTGAAATCCATGTATTTTATGGCACTTGTGATATTTTGTCAAGTTAAAAATTATCATTTGTATTTTCTTTTGATCCACAAAAGAATGATTTCATCTTTGAAATTTTTTTTCATTTTTTCACATTTTTAACTATTTAAAAAAAATTTTTTAAAATATTTTGAAAAGCAACGTATATATAGTAGATAATATATAGTATATAACCCCAATAGAACAATGTCAACATCTATTTTGTGAGTGAGTGAGTGAGTGAGTGAGTGAGTGAGTGAGTGTGTGTATGAAAGCTAATAGAGAGAGCGGTCATACTTCAGTCAGTATAGAACAGAAAAGTAAACACCTCCCCATCAGGCAATTGAACCCCAGTCTCCCACACCTCAATCAATTAATCAATCAAATTTTATTCATATAGCGCCAAATCACAACAAAAGTTATCTCATGACACTTTACATGTCGAATTGGTCGAAAACCAGACTCTCTTAACTTTAACTTTCTTTATTTTTCATGCCCTACACACCGCATCAGGGCCAAAAGTTGTACAAGCGAAAAAAAAGAGATCTGAAACTGAAAAAAGATCTGAAAGTGGAAAAAATGAGATTTCAAAGAAAAGATAAAACATGCAACTGAAAAATAAAACCTCAAATATTAAAATATATAGGAAAGTGAAAATGAAAATAAATAATTTATTCAAAAGAATTACCGAAGTGAATCAAAATTATATTTAACCTGAAAAACCGTTTGATATACTTTTTTTTAAATTTCAGTACATTGTTGCATTTTTCAAAATTCAAGATCAAACCTTAAAATTTTCAGTTTCAAATTTTTATTTTTTTCATATGCAAAACTTATGGCCCTGGATTGGCTCCATATTTATGTAGCTTCAAATTTATCTTCATAACAATGCTGCAACAGTGCCATTATAGCGTAGACATCCATATTGTGGACAAAAAGGGTACTGCAGGAAGTCATTCTTGTCGTCCTCGTTAGTATAGTGGTGAGTATCCCCGCCTGTCACGCGGGAGACCGGGGTTCGATTCCCCGACGGGGAGGTGCTTACTTTTCTGTTCTTTACAAACAGAATTATTATTATTATTTGCAACTACTATAATTACATTGTTTTGACCCTTAAATTCATAACTGGTGAAAAATGACCCAGTGAGTTTGGTTTCTTGCAATATCTTTATAAAAAAAAATTTTTTTCAAATTCCAGGTATTCATGTTTTTGACATCATGCCTTTTAAATATTTTACTTGACTTTTTATTGATTTTATGAAATTGTAGTTTTTGTATTACTACCCCAAGCTTCCATGAGTGGGTCAAAAATGACCCGCATTCATGTTCAATAGAATTTCATCTGAACCTTTGACTCATCCTCCATTCTACACCCATTCATTCTACATTCGACACTCATTCATCCTACATTCTACACATTCATTCTACATTCTACATCATTCATTCTACATTCTACATGAATTCACACATTCTACATTCTGCAGCAAGACCAAAGGACAAATCACAAGCGTTTATCACAACTGCATACAGTGATAACACAGACACAGACACACACACACACACACTCACTCACTCACAAAATATTGTATTATATTTTATTATTATATTGTATATAATAGACATTGTTCAGTTGCATTGTTCTATTGATGTGTGTTTTGACGCTGTTGAGTACTTTTCTCCCACGATGCACAGCTGCAGTAAGCTTCATCACTCTGATCCTCTGAGGAGAAGGCGACACGTCTCCAGCTGTTTTCAGTTCTTCAGCTTTTATTTATATCAGGTACTGATTTTTTTTTTTTTTTATACAAATCCATTTAGTCATGAAGCTATTAATACTTTCACCTGTGAGTTATAGCTTGACAGATAGCATGCTAACAAATTTTTGCTGCTAATTCTTTTCAATGACTCATTACTGCACTGACCGGGTTTTCTGTCTTATATCAATTTACTTTGTTTATGTTTCAGGGGAGATTAAATCTGCAGGAATGTGTCATTTCTTTCTCTCTTCAGATTGGCTTGTCACAGTTCTACAGGTATACGCGGCTGGCCAACAATCCAGCGTGTCTGGAATGGTCAAGCATCCAAGTGGCAATTTTGACTCAGGCCATGAAAAAAGAAGAGAGGAAAAACACCGTGAGAGGGAATTACGGGGTTGGAAAGCAGGTAAAAAAAGAGGTGTCTCTTCTATAAAAGCACAAGACAGCCAGGGGATTACAAGAACACACTTCATTTAAACTGATGATAAGACCTGTTCGTTGTTTAAAACGTCATTATTTTTGAATTTAAAAAAAGAGGAATTTGTGTCAACATTTAAATATTTCAGGAATTATAACTTATGCGTAGACTGACAAATACCCACTGAGCTCAGCTGATTTCGGAAGCAATGTGTTGTCACCACCAAGTGTTCATACCCTGTATAGCAACTACACAGGACTAAGCAGAATTTCTCCTTCACGAAAAACTACAAAGTATGTAGGAAAACATGTAAAAGACATTTGGCATTAACTCAAAACAGAGTAATAGATATTCACTTCAAGATGTAAAAACAGACATATTTGTTATAATAAACAGCCTAAATGCAATGTATAATCGATTTCTTTGTATTGTCACATTGCAGTGATAATTGCAAACTACATGAATTGCATGTGTTAATGATGAAAATGCAATATGATGAGAATTGTATAAAACAGGCTGAATTCATTTTAACAGTTTTTAGACCAGTGTTATAATTTACTGTTTTCACTTTATTCTAAATAGTTACATAAAAGCAGTAATCCAACACAGCATTTTGTCATATTTATCTTAAAAATACAACTGAAATCAGGGACTTCAAGTCAAATGCTGACTAGGGAAAGCTTATCTTAATTTCTAGCAGTGTTTAGCTCCAGTGTAGTCAAAATATACACAAAATGTTAAACGTGTAACTGTCATGTTCTGTAATGACAACCGCAGTGTAACAACTTCAACGAATCACTGAGAAATGTATCACTAAGGCTACGTTCAGACAGCAGGTCTTAATGCACAATTCAGATTTTTTTGTGAAATCCCATTTGTGTGCTTGTTCATATTACACATTAAATGCGACTTCTATCAGTTTGAGAATGAACTGAATGCGACCCTGAAGTGACCCACATATGCAAAAGAGATCCTGACATAATAGGTGGGGGGAACAGCGCTGTGAGCAGTGACATGTGGGATCACCACAGCAGAAGAGGGAGAGCATAGTCACATAGGTGCGGATGTTGTGGAAGTTGTTACTAAGGTTGTGTTAATGTATGTGTATATCGGACAGAGATGGGTTTGATTTGTGACATTACAGCAATATGATTCAAATATTAACAGGTGGAACTGCATTAAACTACTTGTCCGTGATAAATTAATTATAACTTAATCTATCATTTAAAATATTCTGCATTCTGACCGTTGAGTCGGTCTGACAGTACAGTTATATCTGAGATTAGTGTCAGAGGGAGACATCTAAGGGACACTTTTCAATAAGAAAATAAAAGCAGTTGCTGGTATCATTAAAGTAATGAGAATATCAAGGCAGGAGAGCGCTTGGCATTTTGGTGTTTTACTTTGTTGAAATTTTAAATGGTGGTAGGTCATTTTAGCATAGAACAAATGGTTTGTAGATTGAGTGGATTAATGTAGACATGGGTGTTTTTTACTTAAATCTTGTCTTCCACATTTGTTGATATTTGTCTTTCAATGTCCTTGGGTATGTACAGTGGGTTTTATTTGGTTTTCTGTGGATGCAGCATAGATGAAAGCCCAAGGTAGATTTCTTTCAATTGTTGGACAATAAAGTGAATCTTGAATTTGAAGAAAAGACATGTAGACATAAATATGTATGCACAATTCAACCTGGAAAAACAACAAAGCTAAAGGCGACCTGAAGATTATAAAAAAAATTTTCTGTGATGAAAATTTCAAATAAATGACTTCTTTTCCTGTATTCAGTGTATTGAGTGCATTTAAACAGGAAAACATGGCCATATTTTCAAACTATTATCTCGTAGACTGTTATCGCAAATTCACTTCAATATTCCACTGTTCCACTAAATATGTTACCTGGTCGATGTGTCACATCGTACATACTGTAATGAGATGAGTAGGAAAACAAATGGCAAAAGTACAGGTTAGTTCATGTTTCAATGTATATGATAAACTGTTATTTCTCATATATACTGGTATACTGTACATTTATACAAAAGATTTATAAATCTTCCACTACAAAGAACCTGATAAGTGAATGTGTTGTATAGGCAGTGTTTTGAAGTAGATCTGGTAACTGGACAAACATTTGTGTTGAGTACAACCCATTTTCTCATTAATTCTCAGAATTTCACATTTTGACCTGAAAACTGTATCTATGAACCTATAGCCAACACACATTTTTGACTTATTTTTTCTTTATTAGTGACTCAAACTTGAGAAAGTTTCAATACTACTATGCTTAGGCATTTTATTTGTAGACCAGTGTTACGTCTAATGTCACTAATTTTCATCATAGCTATTATAATATTCTAATTAACAATAACATAATTTAGCATCTTTTTTAACAGCAGCAACACATATCATTTGTTTTTTTATATACAATTGTAAATAAATCTGGGAAGCAAGGGGTTACATTTGAAGCAAGCTTTTGCTGAAGGGAAAGTGATAGTACTATACCACAGGTATCAAACATATGGTCAGTGGCCAAAGCCAGCCCACCAAAGGGTCCAATCTGGTCCAGTGGGATGAACTTGTGAAATGCAAAAATTTCACAGAAGACATTAACAGATAATGATGAGAAAATCATTTTAGCTCAGTGCGATCCCAAGTGGGTCAGATCAGTGAAATAATAACATAATAGCCCATAAATAATGACAACTCCAAACTTTTCTGTATGTTTTAGAAAAAAAGTAAAATTACATTAAGAGAGTATCCTTTACAAAATGTTAATAACATGAACAACTGGAAATTTCTTAAGAAAAATAAGCAATTTTAACATTATGCCTCAGTTTTTCATTTACACATGTGCATTACAACTTGTAGATCACAGGGGATCTATAAATACACAAAACATTTTATAACAGGCAGAATATTGGTAAAATTATACTTGTTTTTTCTTTTCCCCCTTTTTTTAGTTTGTAGATGCAAATATTTTTTATAACAGAATTTTACTTTTTTCACTGTTATTATTTCACTGGTCCAGCCCATTTGAGATCATATTGGGCTGAATGTGGCCCCTGAACATAACATGAGTTTGTACTATACAGTGCAATATTTGCCTCTGAGATGTAGCAGAGTAGACATATAAAGGTGCATGAAATAAAGAGACTCAAATTAAATACAGGTACCTCAAATATGTACTTAGTTGCAGTCCCTGAGTAAAACCAGGCTGCTTCTTTTCATTCCACTGCGTTTAATGTGTCAGTGACAAGACTCTGGAGGCATTGTTTGAATGAACCCCAGTGATGAAACTCAGCCCTGCAGTTCACAGACTCACCTGTAGGTGGCGCATGTCCTCTCCTCCTCAGTCATGAATCTGTCAGAGGGCAGAAGTCAGTAGGTAGTTCGTCGGTAGCACAGGGTAAGAACCACGTTATTAACGACTTTATTTCAATGCTACCGCAGAGTTAATGTGTGTAGGTTCTGTTGTTGGGAGGACTTGTGTGGTTCTAGAGGCCACGAAGGAAAAGTTGCAGCTTGTGTACCTAATGTTTACATTAGCTCGTATTGCTATCTGGTTAGCTTCATTTCCTAATGCTAGTATCCCAGTTTGCTAACTCTGTTCCGGCTTCAAGTTTGCCGACTGGCCCGTGTCTACAACAACAAGCATTATAATTTGGGTTACGATGAAATAAAAGTCAAATAAGACTCAGTTATAATTTGGATCAAGTCAGTTTTAGTTTGCTAAATTGCCAACTTTGGTTTAGTTAGCCGTAGTCTGTTAGCAAAGACAAGCTGACGTTTTGCCCTAGCAAACTTTCACGACCACTGTTTGTACACATCAGACTGAAAAGTTAACTAACAGTCTGAATTAACGCCAGTGTCTAGTGATGTACTACATTTATATCTAGCAGTCATTCCAGATAAATGATTTTACAGAGAATGTACACGTGTTAAAGACTAGCTTCTTGTTACTGATGACTGTCATGTTACTATGGTTTTGGTTTAAGGCTAATGCTAAACTGTGCTGTCGTAGCAGGTATGTAAATGTCTGAGGACAGGGAAGCCCAGGAGGATGAGCTACTTGCTTTAGCAAGTATCTATGACGAGGAGGAGTTTCATCGGGCGGAATCTGCTCAGGGGGGAGAGATTCAACTCTGTCTGGAGCTCCCTACTGATTTCAAAGTAGTTTGCAAAGGTACAAAACTCTAAGCTGTAAGGCCTGTGTATCTGTAAAATAGTTAATTTGTCAGGAAAATGTTGAAGGCACTTTTAATACATCATTTCAGCCATGTACTGTAGATGGAAATGTTCTGTCACACTTCAAATGGTTATGCTTTTCTTTTTGCATTCTTAAATTATATGTTTATTAGAAATGTAGAAGTGTAATTAGATGTCATTCTGGTGTGGCAGGAGAGAAGCAAACTGAACATAATGTCAGCTTCCTACCTCCTTTGGTGCTCAACTTTGAGCTTCCTGGAGACTATCCATCCACATCCTCACCACTCTTCACTCTCAGCTCTAAATGGATGACAAGGGCACAGGTGAGACTCCAGCCCCTTTTAGTTCTATTTTTATTTCTACCACCACATTAGAAGAATTCTTTTAAAACATCTAATAGTGGCAGGTAATGCAGGCACACAGCACATAGCCATGTCTCTGAGATTTCTCCCTGACATCAGCAAATCATATTATTTTTTCCTTATTATCATTACTAAGTAGACCTTTTTCCATTGTAGACAGTCTTTCTTACACATCAGGCAGACTACAAATGTTACTGATAAAATTACTCATATCTCTGTTCAGTTTAGTCTCCTCAAGAATCCATTCCAGTGAATCAACCTGACTCACAATGCCCCCCACCCCTTCCCTCCTCAGATGAGCACTCTGTGTAGACGTCTGGATGAGCTGTGGGATGAGAATCAGGGCTGTGTGGTTCTTTTCACATGGATCCAGTTCCTCAAGGAGGAAGCTTTAGACTTTCTTGGTATCAAGTCTCCTCTAGAAGTCACCAGAGCAGGGAGTAGAGCAAATGGTGAGCGCAGGAAAGCTGACCCAGCAGCCACAGGTATAGTATGTGTTGTGTGAAGTCAAGCAACCATGGAAAAGTAGATTCTTCTTAGCAGACACAAAAACTTATGAAATAATACATAATAGAGAAATAACAGGTGTAACATCGACTAATATGCCACTTTTTTTCCAGCTCATTTTGAAAAAGATGAGGAGAAAAAAAGAGAAGTTAAGAAGGGAAATCCTGAACCACAGTCGTCTTCATCACACCTGGACCCAAGGACTGTCGTGCTGCTAGATCCCCGTGCCGACATTCTACCTCAGCTCCTGGACTTTGATGAAGAGCAGCGCCAAAGGGTCTTCAATGGGAAGGTCTTCTGTTGTGGGATTTGCTTTGTAGAGAAGCTGGGCTCCAGCTGCCTTTGCTTTAAAGAGTGCCAGCATGTATACTGCAAGGCCTGCATGTCTGAATACTTCCAAATCCAAATACGGGATGGTAACGTTCAGTGCCTTAATTGCCCTGAGCCCAAATGTTCCTCTGTAGCCACACCATTGCAGGTAAGTGAAGGTTGTGTGTTTTCTTTATAGCTGTAAAATGTAAATTGAATTAATCATTTTATCTATTAAACAAGTATTTTTTATAATAGAACTTCACTGACTTTACACTACTCCAAATCTAATCTAAATCACTGATTCTTTCATTCACTACTGTCGTCTCTCAGGTGAAGCAGCTGGTAGATGAGGAGCTATTTGCCCGTTATGACCGTCTACTTCTCCAGTCCAGTCTGGACCTCATGGCTGATGTGGTCTACTGTCCTCGCCAGTCCTGCGGCACTGCGGTCATGGTAGAACCAGACACAACCATGGGCATTTGTTCAGCATGTCAGTATGCTTTCTGTACACTGTGCAAGCTGGGCTATCATGGCGTCTCCCACTGTAAAATTAATGCAGGTAACATCCCAGGAAATACAGCTGTTTGTGTTTGTGATTTATTTGCTATGCAGTATGTTAAAGTATGGAACTTCAGGATAAGTGTGGAAAAAACAAAAGACTCTATGGAAAAATAAATGTTTGATGAAATATTTGTGTGTGTGTATACATATATATATATATATATATATATATATATAAAAGCAGGGTGCTTATCTTCTGCTACAGGCTTTTTCCTTTGGCACGATAGCATACATATGTACATATTAACTACTGAAATGTGAAACCATTTATTTACAAAATAAGCATCCATTCAATATCAATCATGGTTTTAAGTCAAGGAGAGTTAAAAGTGGTGTTTTTAAAAGTAAAATGTTAAGGATCTCTATTTCATTATCTGTTTTTGTGTTTGATGGATGAAAATAGCTGTTTTTTAGTGCTATCTTTTGGTCAGATATCAAAGTTATAATAGTTGTGTATTTTTTATTTATTTCTGTGTGACTGTGACTTTTCATTTTTGTGAAGCTGATGATACTCAGTTTACTGTAATGGAGGAGGAAGGATCATTCATGCATCAGAGAATTTAGACTTTTTTCATCTTAAAATAGTTTTCAAGCCTGTTATTGATTATCAAGATAGTTTTTGATTAATTTCTAGGTATTAAGTTGGTTATTAAGCTCTAGATACTAATCTTAAATGATTTTGTCCCTGTTTTTTGCCTCGTGTCGCAGATGAACTACGTAACCTCAGAGATGATTACCTGTCAGCCACTACCGAGGGCAAAAAGTTCATGGAGCAGCGGTTTGGAAAGAGGGTGATTCAGAAAGCCGTCGAGGAGTCCTTTAGCAGAGACTGGCTGAATGAGAACTGTAAATGTTGTCCACGTTGTGGCACAAACATACAGGTATCTAAAGCCTCCTGTCCTGGTTACAGTACAATATATCAGGTCTGCAGTTGATGACGTATTCTCTCTGTTTGTCTAGAAAGTTGATGGCTGCAACAAGATGACCTGCACTTCCTGTAAACAATATTTCTGTTGGCTGTGCCTGGGCGTCCTCAGCAAAGTCAACCCATACAGTCACTTTAACAACCCACATTCGCCCTGTTACAATCAGTGAGTATCACGTCTTTCCACTGTTATCGACTGTTATGGGGTTCTTTAAAACTGACTAAAAAAATATGTGGAAAAAATGATGGTGTAGTCGTAAGCTGTAGTGATGGTTTTTATTGACATCCCAGTGCAAATAAGTGTCCAAAAAAAAAAAAATTGTTTAAAAAAACCCACAACAAAAATGGTGGGAAAAAAATACTCTTTATAAATACTGTATATACAGTATTTACAAGAGTTCAGCTTTAACTACATTCAGTAGAACAAAACAAATCACTACAATGTTATCACAACTCTCAAAAACTCACTTCAATGCAACCACCACAAAACTCCCTCCTTGTACTAGGCCCAAACACCCCCATTTATACCCATAGCCCCTACCCTGGGCATGACATAACTTCCCCCCAAGCTCACGAAATTCAACTATTTAAACCCGTGAAGTCAGAGCAATAGTTTTTGCCATCTACATCTGGCCGCTGTCCCTGCATGCACCTGATAGGTGAGTAAAATGTGAATGTGTGTGTATGCATTTGTATGCTTTTGGGGACGGCCACTGTGTTGAGTATGCACCCTCAGTCACAGTGACAGCAGAAAGGTGGAAAAGGGTAAAAAAAATTCTGGTTTTGAGATCGTGATTGTTGAATTTGGAGATGAGTGAAAATGTAGGTCTGTTTGCGGTCTGGCTTGTGTGTGTGTGTGTGCGCACGTGCGTGCGAGCTAGTGACTAGTCACATCGACATAGAGACCATTTCAGTAGACTGTTACGGTCTGGCTCAAAGACCGCAACCAAAAGAAAAGTAGCGAGTGGGGTTGGTGCAAAAGTGCTTATTTTATTTTTAAGTGCAGGTTAGGATATAATAATAATCTAAGAGTCCATGTTGAAATCTATGGTGCAGCCGCAGCCACTCGGATGGAGTGCAGGTAGGTCTGGCGTGAGTGTGAGAGAGCAATGGTTGACAGGGAGGGGCTTATAAAGATGGGCAAGACACCAGAACCAGGTGCAGCACATCTGCTGATTACCAGGACAATCCCACCTTGGTCAGATCCTGTAAAGGAAGAAGCAGAAAGACCAACACACACCTAGTGGTGTGGAGGGGTCATCACAGGACGTCATAGTGATGTCAGCTAATGAGAAAATAAGGAATAGAAATGTCTTGGTATGCTGTTCTATAGAATACTCCCACTGAATATCCAATAGTTTTTGTCAGTCAGGGAGGAGCACAAACTGAACTAACTGTCAGTACACAACAAACTGAAACATCTGGGTCCAGGCCCTGGCATTTCTGTTTGATTCATCAGATATAATCACGAATCAGGAAACTCACAAATGGAGTATTATTTTATCCATTTGACACAGACTGGAGCTACCGTTCATTAAACCCAAGTTTAGCCCCTCCTTTACAAATGCATTTAACTAATGCTATATGTACAAAAAAAACATGTAACGATGTGGAATAAAGGCTGCGTCTGTAACCGGTCCTTTTGTAGCCTCTGTGAATGTAGTTCAGTTTCTTTCCTTGTGAACACCCACAAAGTTTTGTCAACTTCAGTTTCTGAACCTGACATCACGTTATTATATGTCACTGTCAATAATATGCAACATAACTCATTTCAATGAGCAGCAATACAACTTACTTTAAAGGATTATAACATATGGGACTTTGTTGTCAGCAGATACCAGGATCTCTGTTGGACACCAGTAGCTTAACTTAGCCATTCTAGGACACCACCTGCACTGAACTTTTATAGTGTCTTCTGCTGTGGTCGGCGTCAGACATGTGCCTATTCCCAATTCACCCCTTGGCCCTCCCCTTAACCCCTACCCCTTGGCCCTTGCACTTGGCACTACCCCTTGAAATGGAGTTGCAAGGGGTAGGGGTTGAAACATTCCCCTATGAAATGATCCAACCCTTCAAGACCTGTTACATCCTCAGCAGTCATCAATGCCGCTATAAACAGATGTGACAACTTTGTTTCCGAAAGAATTCCCCATGCCCTCAGCGGCTGTAACCATCTCTGTTCCATAGGCTTTGGGCATCTTTTTGCAACTATCAACCACAAACCACAGAAATGCGATCTATAACACATTGAAACGGCATTAAACAGTCGATCAGATGATTAAGTTGATGAAGAAAATACATACATTTGTGTTTCTGTCATCACACTGCTGCACTTTTTTGCTGTGTTTACCGCCATCTTGCCGATGATTCGAACAGAATTATGTTAAATTTCTCATTCCCCTCTATTTGTTGTATGGTCCTGAAAAATCGCAGTTTTGAGGGCCAAACAGCTCTCCCCCTTAGCCCTTCCCCTCCAACTCATTAAGAATCAGGACACCCCTACCCTTTCATGTGAAAGTGTAAAATGGAGGGGTAGGGGTAAGGGGGAGAGCCAAGGGGTGAATTGGTATTGGGCCTTATTCTGACTTGACCTGATTGATCCTGATGTCCAAATTACATTCATAAAAAGCCTGAGAGATGTCCAACGTGAGCCCAGTTTTTCCAAACTGAGCTAACACTGGGGTGGGATAAGGTTAAATAAACAGCACCATCCACTTGTAACTGAATAGTGGAACCATCACTTTCTGCTGCCAGTTATGTCCCGCCCACAAATAAACATCGTCGCTGTTGGCAAACATCAAATTGTCCTAATTGTCCTAAATGGATTCTATCTTCTATTTCAGACTCTTTCACGGTGTGGATCCAGATGAGGAAGATGCCTTCTGGAGTGATGAAGAGGACTGATCAGTGCAGTACCTGTCCCCGCTGTATGCTCTTTCTGAATGCACTTTATCTCACACAACCATCACTTCACCTGTGACACTCACTGTGTATAGGTGAAAATAGTTTAATATATGCTTTACAAAGATTCAACATTCAAGCGCATACTGTGTACTAATAGAGTCTATGGTTCGACAGCCATGAAATAATGACATTTCCTTTTTAAGATCAACAAGGGCACATTGTGGGATATATGGATAGGTAGAAAAAGGATATGAAGAGATGTCTGTATTGACAGAAAAAAAAACTGTTGGATTCAATCAAGCTTTGCAGAATTAGTTTTTGCGATTCATTTAACTACTCATGGATTTATTATATCAAATGGCTGTTTTGGAAGAACTAATGATTTTCAGTTTAGTCGGCTCAGACTAAGCATTTCTGTTCCGTCTCAGATCTGATGACAGAGACACTACATTTGGCTTTCATTGTTATTTGCTGTTAAGTCTCTAACTCTAAGCACAGCTAAGCCTCCTTAAATTAACCTCAAGGCGAGTATTTCAGTGAGTTTGTTAATGTATGTGTCAGCTTTGATACGCATGTACTGTTAGTAAGGGATTCAGTACAAAACAGGCAAACTTAGAGGGTTCTTTGTCCCAGCTACAGAAAATTGTGATTGTTTTTAGATAGAGATCAATGATCTTTGGTTAAGTATTAAAATGGGAAACCCTTAATGCCTGTTAAGTTTACAAATCTAAAATAACTTCTTGAAATATTTTCATGGTGTGCCTGCGAGGGTCTGTTCATCCGTGGCCAATCCTCCGATGGAGTGAATGTTCTTTTCTTAATGAGTTGTGTGGGGTTCAGCTTTACAAAATGTTGGAGGAGAGATGTTCTTACTTTGTGTTCACAGCCGTTTACGAATTAAATTAAACCAGGCCGTTTTTCCAAATTCTCCATGTTTGTCGTAGACACTGTAACTGTAAAGTTGCCAAATATTCTAATCTAGGGAAAGTGATAGAAATGGAGTACAATAGTGATAATGTCAAGGCAGGAATATTTTTCATTTGCTCAAAAAGGAGCCTGTACCATACAAGCACCACTGTTAGAACCACTGAAGAACCTCTCCTGCCCTAAATGATCTGGGCTCCACTGATTTTGTTTAGTTTTTGTACTCGATGCCAGTCTGGACAGTCTGAATATATTATGCATTCTTGTTAAGGTAAGAAACGCACATGGAATCAGTTTCCCTTCAACAAACACCCAATTCATAATGATAACGTACAAAATCCAGTTGTTTATAAAAAAGGCCTTCAGAATCCTGTCTGAATGCATCCAGCATACTGTTTCACAGAATAAAAGTTACCACTGAACCTTTGTCTGTTTAATTCATTTCACAAGTGTGGAAATATTTGCGTCATAAGTGAGGATTTGATACAATAATAATAATAATACATTTTATTTATAGGCGCCTTTCAGGACACTCGAGGTCACTGTACAAAGTTGTTAAAAGTAAATAAAACACAATTAAAATTACACATATACATATATAAAACACATAGGTTCATAAAATGGCAGTAGATAAAAGTGAAATTATGGAATTTAGTAGGCATGTCTGAATAAATAAGTCTTAAGCTGGGATTTGAAGGTGGTAATAGAATCACAGTTTTTTATGTGTTCTGGGAGGGCATTCCAGAGGCAGGGGGCTGAGCGGCTGAAAGCTCTGGACCCCATGGTAGTCAAGTGGGCAGGTGGGAGGGTGAGTTGGAGAGATGAAGATGACCTGAGACTGCGGGTGGGAATGTTTATGTGGAGGAGGTTACTGAGGTACCGAGAGGCAAGGTGGTTTATGGCCTTGAAGGTGAGAAGTAGAATTTTATATATGATGCAAAATTTAACAGGAAGCCAGTGGAGGTGTTGCAGGACAGGTGTTACAATATTAATACAATATTTCTTTCATTTCTTTTTATGTCTGAACATTTGGGAATCACTTTCACTCAATGACTACCTCAGTACACATGGATTTTATGATTTACAGCTACTTTACTATTTTGATTTTCCACTATCATATACTTACTTATTTATACCTATTTCTTTCACCAAAATTTACCAAAACTCGCCTTGAACTCTCTGCGTTTGTACCGACTCTCACAGGCAAAACAGTTAAATAATTGAACTTGTTGGATGGTCAACCACAGACAGAAAAATTACTGCTTCTAACAAGTAATATTGAATAGCGACACCACTACTGCTGTCACTACACCTTTTATGTTTTCGTCTAGCTTAATCTATTAGATTGTCTTTTTCAGTTTTTACACTATTTTTGTTTTGGTAGGTCCTTGACATTGTTTTTGTTTTATGTCTTTACACTATTTTACTCTGACAAGAAAATTAATAATAATAAAAATAGGACCATTGGCCCTGTATCTCACCGGGATGTACTATCAAGAATCAACAACAACTTGAATTTGTGAGGTTGTCAGGTTCTGCCACTATGTTAGAGTCCTGTGGTCTCGATGCAGGAGATCAATCTTCCAATAGAAGTGGGTGGTACTTTCACTGGAGGAGAACTCAACTAGTATATGACTTCTATCAGTGCTCAATAGTAACTATATTTATATCTCTAAACATTTACATGTTATAAGCCATTAAAATATGGCCCATTATAAGTAAAGGCAAATTTTTAACATTCAAAGAATTTGTCAAAAATTCAAAAATGTAAATTTTTCAAACTGAACAATCTTTGTAGGCATTGTCCAAAAAAAGCTACATATGAAATTGGAAATGAATCTGACCGGTAGTTTGGGAGAAGATGATCGTTGAAATGTAGACATTGGTGATCTTGAGTTTGACCCTTCAAGGTCAAAGGTTATGGACCCAAATGAAAGTCCATATATGACCTCCTATCAGTGCTCAATAGTAACTATTGATATCTGTAACCATTTTCATGTTATGAGCCGTCAAAATATGGTTCATTGTAAGTAGAGGTAAATCTGTGAACAATATCCCAAGGAAGCTACAAATAAAATTTGAAATTAATCCAACCAGCAGTTTTGTCAGAGATGTTTGAAGAAATTGCTAACGAAGATGCCACTGTCACAATAGCTGATGTCCTATTGGCCGGTGTGATTAAAAAAAAGCTCTGCGACACATTTTAGGACTTTAAATTTGAGAAAGGCACTTCTGCTCCGCTACATCTTTGAGGTAAATATACTTTTTACTTCTTTAGTCCACTGGCAGCTTTAATCACTTTAGACACTTCTGTTTTTTATCTTCTTCTGTCCCATGGAATCCAAGTGCGTTGATACTAAATATTTGTGATAAAGTGTTTCCTGTTTGGGTTGAGATTTGAGAGTTATCCTTGTTCTCAAGAAGCTGAAAACAGAACTGTTTTTCAGACGTCATGAAAAATGTGCCTTTTAGAGGTATACAGTTCTTACAGGACAGCGATTCTAACATGATCTTACAGAAAATGATGTCTGTAGATTTAGCTGTATATAGAGTATTTTAAATATGTTGTAACATCTATAGTAAAGTAAAACACACACGAATGCAGCTGTAAAATGAATCAAAAACATCAGATATAATAGAAAAAAATTACATACATTATTTTACCTGTACATGTCATACTTGAGGTCCATTTTGCTGATAATACATACTTTCAGTGGAGATTTTCCACAGGCATTAGTGTTTAAAAGTTTTCAATATTGTCTCCTAACTAGATGTACTATATTTGACTTTTTATAGCATTACCAAAAACAGAATTCCACCTTTAACTCATCCAAGTGTGGAACAATCAGATTTAAAGTTAGAGGTTGCAGACCTTTTGTTCTGCTATAGTAGGGAAAAAGGTCACATTTAGACATTAACCCAGAAAGACCCAGAGCTACTTTAGTGGTACCTCCCAAATTAATTTTTCTCTCTATTTATTATTATTTGTTATGATATTATCCTCTGTATTTTGCATTTTTTCAGTGAAGATCAGGTCTTTTTCTATGTTTAATTTACTGATCATGCAGATGTTCATAAATGCTCAGATTAAAGTTAAAGGTTATTGTATCAGAAACAGAGAAAACTGAAGAAAAAGTGACTCTTTCTGCAAAGATACCAATAACTGAATGTAAAAACAAGTGTCTCCATCCACTGTCATTTATTCAACTCCATGGGTTTTACTGGTGAATTAATGTTAAGATGATGGTGTTTCCATTTTTCATTAGAGTCTCTGAATGTCCAAATGGGTTATATCTGAATGATTTTAAAGCTGCACTGCAAAAAATCCAACATGTATTTTTTGACATGAAACAGTAATTTAAGTTAGTAAAACTTGAAAATAAAAATTATTGACATTTAAGGCAATAATGTGAGTTAGCACAACAAAGCATGCCAGTTTTGTGCTCCAAAACAATTTGGTGAGTTGTTAATACTTCTGTCTTTAAGTTGGGGTTCAGTACAAGGGACAGCAATTCTGTTAACTCTTATTTCTTGTTATAAAATGCAGGAAAGCCAACTTTCCTAGTTAGCACTTTTTACTTGAAGTCTCATTGTGGCTGTGCTGCCTTGAGCTGGAGTCCACACAGGTGAGTTTTTACCAACCTTTAAATAAATCAAGTTAAAATGATACGGGAATTTTATTGTGAGGCATTCAATAGCCCTAATACACAGTCTGAGGTTGCCAGACCATCACCAATTCAAATGGAATGACACTTAATGTGGCGGACTGCAGAGATGTTGCCACATTGTTCTGTGGGTGTTTCACATTCTGTGTTCTGTTCTATGTTCTGTGTTATGTGTGGGTGTTCATGGGGTTATTGTGTTTATGGGAGTTTAGGTGAGTGTGTGGGTGTGGCAATAGTTTATCTGGTATTTTACATTTGTGTTTGTTATTCTGAAGTGACACCATGACTGTATTTCATCGGCAGAACAGTGTCTCTACATCAGGGGTGTCCAATCCTGGTCCTCAAGAGCTACTATCTTGCATGTTTTAGATCAGGGGTGTCAAACTCAGATCCTCAAGGGCCAGTATCCTGCATGTTTTAGATGTTTCCCTCTTCCACCACACTTGACGGTCATTATCAGGCTTCTGCAGAGCTTGATGATAGACGTATCATTTGAATCAGGTGTGTTGGAAGAGGGATACATCTAAAACATGCAGGATAGTGGCTCTCGAGGACCAGGATTGGACACCCCTGCTCTACATGTCTGACTTTTTACTGGATTTGATGAACAGATTCAGGGGGGTGCGACTTGTTAAAAATTAAAGCATTATTTGTATCATTGTAGACATTACAAGCAACTTCCTGGAGTCACTGCTACAGTGCTATAAATTATTGTGGGTACCCTAACCAAGGGGGCCCCTGTAGGCTGTGGGGCTCAAAGCAGCCACTTAGTTTGCTTGTAGTTCACTCTGAGCAGAAGAAAGGATTAACCCTTTCATGCACAGTGGTCACTACAGTGGACAGCTATTTTACAGCTGTTCTATTCATGGATTTTGTTAGTTTAGTTCCATATCTGCCAACACGGTGGACGCTCATGCATCATCCCATACATTGTAGTTCATATAATTACTGTAACTTTGCTGTTCTTCATAAATTTGATCTACACTAACATGTTTGAGTGTAAATCAGTTGCTTGTTGTTGTTAGACTGTAATGAACAGGGTTTTTTTTTTAAACATAATGATGACAACAGTAGCACTGGGTTTTTATGGGTGAAACAAACAGCTTTCTTTTTTTTTTTTTTTTTTTGTTTTTTTTTTTGCATATTATCTCCATGGAGTGAGTAATGACCAGTATTAGAGTATGCTAAAATGTGAGAAAACATCAGATTAGCTGCATTAAAATTTTTTTTGTTTTTATTTCATAGTTTTCACACAGTATTTCAGTAAATACGTTTCTTCTCTTCAAAAATTAAATGCATGGTGTCCAGCCTAAAGGACAATTTTGCAACTCCATGAAAAAGCAGTTCATAAAAACATGTCGATTGTGTTATTTTTTTAATGCCTAGAGGAATAAAAACACTCAGTAAAAAAAAAAAAAAATCCTAATTAAGGCTCTCATAATTCATGCATGAAAGGGTTAAAGTTATTACAATGTAAAGTTAGAAGTTTGTACAATTTACAGTAGAGTTAACAGAAGTAAGGATTAAAAGTTGTTACAATGTAAAAACTTACAGTTGAGTTGAAGAAAATCAGAATTCAGACTTAAGCAAATTCAAAAGCAAAACTTCAAATATTTAATCAATTGCCCACCTTCAAATTTTATCAAAGTTTGTTGCGTTGAAATTTTGAGTTCATCCAACTTTCCTTTTTTTTGCAGTGTTAGATACAGTATTTTACCTGAATTATTTCAACAAATTGTTAGGTTAAGTGGTTCAGAAGTTATTAAACATTTTAGATCAGTAGATTATTTTTGGTTGCTAGAGGCTGTTTGAGGGTTACATAAAATCTGACCATAAATATATAGAAATAAAGTTTATAAGTAACAGAGAAAACCAATAAAACTGATGTAGACTGCTCTATATCAAAAATCTTTTTTAAAAATAATTTTAGGATGTTAGAATAGTTGACAAATATCTGCAAACCTAGACTGAATATTTCCTGGTTCACAGAGAGAAAAAAATAAAGCATTTCTTGTGTGTTTTAAGCCTTTACAACATCTTGTTACCTGAAACATGACCCATATTTACCCTGTAACCCAGAGGTTATGCTGTGACAGACAGAGAAACAATAAAACACTAAAGAAACAAAGAGCCCACGTTTTAGCCTGAGATTTGAAAAGAGACGACAACATGGTGTAATCCCTTTGGCTAGAGTTGCTGACAGGGGATAACCCTTTAAAATGGCCCCTCTCTCCTGTCCTGTCCCATCCCCTGCCTCATGCTCTGCGTTTGTCCCCCCAGCCTCTGTCTTTCTCCATACAGCTGACTGACCGAATGGACGGACTGTTACTATGCTCCTAAAGACACCTGCTCTCCAAAACGCAAGAACCACCACCACCAGCAGCAGCACCAGCACCAGCATCAGCACCTGAACCTCCACTAAAGTCCACCAAGCCTCTAAAGCACTGATCAGTTTGACTTCTGCCTCACTGAACCACAGAATCAGGACACATTGAAAAAGGTCTGTGCATTTCCACCAGGTCTGTGATGGATGGATGAATGAATGAGACCGATTGGTTGTTGTGTGATCTGTTGTCAGCCATGTTTTGTGTGTGTGTGTGTGTTTTTTTTTTTTTTTTGTGGAATGCAGTGTTGGTGTGTTGCTGCATCAGTGTGGACTAAGCTCTGCCCATTATGTGTCACTTCACAATAGTTGAACTGACAAGGGCCCACCTCTAGAAATTTGACTTTTTAAGATTTTCTTAGCATTTTTATGTAACTGGCGTTTCTTTCACTTCATTGCATCTTATTCTTAAAAAAAAAAAAACAAAAAAAAAAAACTAAACGAAAACTGTTTTGATCAAGTTTTGTGATATCATTCCTTTGTTTTTTTTAACGGATGCAAAGTGACAATGAAATACAGACACGTGTTTGATGTACATGTCTGAGTTTACTTGATTTTTTTTAGGGCAATTTTAAAACATAAGACAATTCCACTGATATCTTGATCACTACCATACAGGTTTTGTAATTTTTTCTAATGAAGCTTCAGAACAGTCATTTTCAGGCCTCTTCAGTCACGTTAAGTCTTCCA
Source organism: Sphaeramia orbicularis (assembly GCF_902148855.1). NCBI lineage: Eukaryota > Metazoa > Chordata > Actinopteri > Kurtiformes > Apogonidae > Sphaeramia > Sphaeramia orbicularis. The sequence continues at coordinate 22,501,202 of NC_043970.1, read as the reverse complement.
TCAGTGTCTACAGGTAGGTCTGATATAGAACTGTGTTTAGCACAAGGAGCAAAGTATAAAATATCCATATTTATTTGGCTAACTTATGTCAAAAGTTTAAAAAAAAAAAAAAAAAATGAGCCAACTCAGCCCCTTCTTCAGGACATCAGACTAGGGTTTGTGGTCAGAACATGTTGGCTTTTTAGACTTTTTAAAATGATTTGACAGAGATGATAAAGACTTTTAATATTTCCTTCCTCGTTTTAACATTTTTTTCTTTATTTCCTCACGTATCCAAGAGCAATTGTTAGTGCAAAAGTTACTTTTATGATTTGTTAACAAAGCAAACAGCCACCTTTGTCTTGTGTGAAATTGTATTTTAAATAAGGACAAGTGAAAACCTGATAAATCTAAGAGATACGAAAGAATCAACATCAAATAGAGTCTTTTAAAAAATCCATTAAAACTAATATTTTAAGAAATTATGCTACAAGAAATAATGTGGTGGTCTGGAGATGATGTTGAATGAAATAAAGACTTGAATGATGTGAATTATTAACAAAAGCATTTTGTCAAAGAGAGGCAGAAAATATAAGATTGTTCTTCTGTCTGCACCTTTTCGTTCATAATTTGGTCATTTTGCTGACATGTAAAACCAGATTTTATTCTTCTGTGCCTTTCTTATATCTTATGAATGAAAAAACAAAACTAATACTAAGAGCAATTGCCCTCTTAAAAAACAAAACTTGCTCACACATACACATTTTAGATGTTTTTGGATTTTAATGCCACATATTTCACCTCTATTGAATAAAACTAAGAGTAATTACATAAAAATAACATGACAGCAATGTACATAACTGTTTTGCACAGGTGTGTATATACAGACATGTGTAATATTCTTAGTTTTAAGAACTCTGACTCTTCTTGTCCCTGCTTAGTAGTGTTTGTCCTGTAGGATTCTATAAATTTGGAATAATTTTGTTTTCAGACACATTCTTTTTTAACTTTATTTATTTATACACATCAGTAATCACCTTTGACAAGATGCAATGATTACATACTGAGTCCCAGCTACACTATCAATAAAGAATAAATCACATTGTCACAGTCATTTCATGAAAAGAGTTTATTCCAACTTTATGGGCAACATTTTATAATATTTTACCATAAAGTCTGAGTTTAGGACTTATAAACTAACCCCAGCGGAGGTTTTATTAACCATTCTTCTTGTGTCAGGGAAGTACTAAGGCCAAACCATCCACAGTTGATCCACCACAGTGAGACTAAGAACCCCATCAAGCGGTCATATCATGATTGAGAGTGACAGAGAGCTGTCGGCCATGGTGCAGGAGCTGTGGGACAACGATGTCAACAGACTTCAACCTGGAAAAGACTACAGGATCTCTCTGCAGGTGCACCATAACAACAAAACATAAAAGACATACAACAAAACATAAAAACAAAACAGCTGAATATACATATATTATGCCTCTAAGGCACAGGTGTCAAACATGCGGCCTGGGGGCCAAATCTGGCCCGCCAAAGGGTCCACTCCGGCCCTTGGGATGAATTTGTGAAATGCAAAAATTACACTAAGAAATTAACAATCCTTTTAGTTCAGGTTCCACATTCAGACCAATTCAATCTCAAATGGGCAGGACCAGTATAATACTATCATAATGACATATAAATAATGACAACTCCAAATTTTTCTCTTTGTAAATGTAAATATTTTCATGTATTTACGCTAAAACAAAATTCAGTTTCACAAAAAATGTGAATAACCTGAACAAAAATGAACATTTTGAAACGTCTGAAGTTCAACTTTACCAATATTCTGCCTGTTATTAAATGTTTTGTGTATTTGTAGATCCACTGTGATCTGTAAGTTATAATGTACATGTATAAATGATAAACTGAAGCATAATATTGTTAAAATTACACTTATTTTTTTCAGTTTGTTCATGTTACTCACATCTTTTGAAAGCATAGTTTGTAGATGTAAACCTTTTCATAATGTAAATTCACTTTTTTCCTCTAAAACATAGAGAAAAGTTTGGAGTTGACATTATCTATATATTATTGTGTTTTTATTTTACTGGTTCAGCCCACTGCAGATCAAATTTAGCTTAATGTGGCCCCTGACCTAAAATGAGTTTGACACCCCTGCTCTAAGGGGTGTCAAATGTTTGGCCCATGGGCCAAAACTGGCCTGCCGAATTTTCCAATCCAGCCTGTAGGATGAACTGGTGAAATGCAAAATTTACACTGAAGATATTAACAATCAAGGATATTGTAGTTATTTTAGTTCAGGTTCCACATACAGACCAATTCAACCTCATGTGCATCGGATCAGTAAAATGTTAACATAATTATTTAACAACTCAAAATTGTTCTCTTCATTTTACACAGAATAAGTGACCAGTGCCTAGAAAAATAGAGTTTAGCTGATGAAACAACACTTGAATGTTCAGGGGTAATGTATTTGTGTTTGCAGTAATAAGTGAGAACAAGCCTCTGTAACAGGGGTGTCAAACATACGGTCCGTGGGCCAAAACCGGCCCACCAAAAGGGTCCAATCCGGCTCATTGGATGAATTTGTAAAATGCAAAAATGAGGAAGACATGAACAGTCATGGGTGGTAAATTTTTTCAGTTCAGACCAATTCAATCTGCATCAGATCAGTAAAATACCATCATAATAATCTATAAATACTGACTCAAACAAAACAACTCCAATTCTTTCCCTTTATTTTACTGTAAAAAGTAACATTACAAACACAAACTATCCTCCCACAATTATTGTTGAAATTGCACTTATTTTTCTGAGGGAGTTTCAGGTTGTACATGGATGTTCAGGTTATTCACATTTTCATAATATGATTTTACTTTTTTCACTCTAAAACATAGAGAAAAGTTTGGAGTTGTCATTATTTATAGGTTATACTACTGTTTTTACTGGTTCGCCCCCTTTCAGATCATATTGGGATGATTGTGGTCCCTGGACATAAGTAAGTTTGATAACCCTGCTATAGGGTTATTCCATGTTCTGTCAGTCAGTCTTGTAAAAGATGTTGTGAAAATTTCCAAAGCTTCTGTATTCCAATAATCCTATGAATAATTTGCAACATGCACACATACATACTTACATTTGTTATATATATATATATATATATATATATATATATATATATATATATATATATGTATATATATATATGTGTGTGTATATATATATATATATATATATATATATATATATATATATATATATATATATATATATATATAATTGTTGAAATATAGTTATATAACTATATTTCAACATTAAAATGACCCCCAGTACAATGTTACACATATTTTTCTTGAACACCTTTACTTTCATTATGTATTTTTTTAATCAAGTTTTGTTGAAACAAAAGGCTTTTTTTTGTGACAGACAGGAATTGTCTAAATAAATACACTAGTGTTTATTTGATGCTTCTGATTCCATGAAAAATGACATAAAACCATAACTAAATACATTACAACATTCAAGAATATCTCTCATAAATATAACGTGAGGTATAGGTATGGACAGTACAAAAAAAACATCAAAAAATGTCTTATGATTTTATTCATTAAAATTCCTTGGTTGCTTGAGGTTTAAAACAATGTTTGAAAAAGAGTTTTAGGATGTAGTCCCATGAATTTGGTAAGAGTTTTAGCATAATTAAAAAAAAAAAATATATATATATATATAACTGTTTCTTCTTCTTTTCTGATTCTTAATACAAGAGTTATATCATGTCATGGTACTGAAATACCTCCATTGCATAAATAAAGCAGTTGCTGAGAAGACTGTTGGGCCATTTCATAGACACTGAAATAACCATTTAATATTTTATTTTACGTAAGAAGAACATCAAGTTGGTCATTGTTCTGTCAGGACAAATAGAGCTGGTTTAAAGAAAAATGTGCCCACTTTTATAAGGATAGAAAACTTTGGATCAACAGAAAAACAAAGATTATCTTTGAGACAGAGTTGGGAATTGTGGGAAAAGTGGGCTTACTCTAAGCAGACAAGACATGATTTAACACTGATTCCAACAGATTTGGATAGTGTGCAGATTCAAGTATTCAATGATTCTGATAAAGTGGAAAACATTTAGGATGACCACTTTCTGAACTACTTACTGTGGTGATTATAAAGAGCATTTGAAAGCACTTACCCTGTATGAATTGGAATATCTGAGTAATTTTTGTCTTGTTTCCGCTGCAGGGCAAAGCTGGAGACAGTATGAGCATCAATGACAACAATGACGGGGCAGGATATCCTCTGTTTACATTTGTTGATGAGAACATCTTCAAAAAGGAGACTTTTTTAGGTAAGATTGTTTAACCCATAAAGACCCGGCGCTACTTTTGTGTCAGTTCCCAAATAAATTTTTCACTCTATTTAACCTTTCTTAAGTGATATATCACCATTTATTACAATATTATACTATTTATTTTGGGGGGGGGGGGGTTCAGTGAAAAGCTGGTATTTTCCTATTTTTAATTTACTGATCATGTAGATGTTCATTAAAGGTCAGATTAAAGTTGATTGTTATAATGTCAGAAACAGAGAAAGCTGAAGAAAAAGTAACTTTTTAAGCCAAATATTTCATTAACCAAGCATAAAACCAAGTGTGTCCATCCACTGTCATTGATCCAACTTCATGGATTTTACTGGTGAATGTTATAGAAGATGACGGTGTTTCCACATTCACTACAGAGCCTCTGAACGTCCATATGGTTCATATCTGACCATAAAAAAGGACAAACTGCATTTTAAACCAGTTATTTACATGTATTGATAGGATTAGTGGATCAACAGGTATTCAGCAGTTTAGATCAGTAGATACTTTTGGTCTCCAGTGGCTGTTTAGGTCTTTATGGGTTAATTTTAAGCCCAGTATTTAAGAATTCTGTTTGTGCTGTTAAATCACTGCCTTGCATGATTTGCGATGACTTTTCTTTCCTCATGACTGAATAAATCAGAGTTGGGTGTTTTTCATTCTTTCTGAGGCCTTAGGCTGCTCATAACACAACCAGATTGTCTGAACGCAACATTCCAACGCAATAATAAAACTGAATTGACAAGATCTTTTCCTCTTCTCACTGCACTGTTGTCAGTTTGAGACTATCCTCCTCACCGCCTCCCCTCGGAGCAAAGCCTTTTCATCTAATCATAATCTCCTTATGACGAACAGTTGTGCGTTGTGTAATCACGGAGCATGCAGAGTTCACTGCACTGATTGTCTTTGGTTTAGTGAAAAACATGCTCAGCTCCGACAGCCGTCTTCTTCTTCTTGTTCAGTATCAAGTCTTCGTCAACAAAAAAATTGCAGAGGCAGTTCTGTCTGGAGATGTATGAAGACAAACAAAGGCAGGACACTAACACTGAGCTGTACTAGAAGTTCAGTTATGCAAGGCTGGGTACGCTGAGTTCACCCTGAAGCCAGTGTCCCATTGAAAATAAGAGGATTCCTGCCCTATTTGCATGTATTTAGTTGTCTGATTACTAGTGCATGTGTTTTAATGCCAAATGTGACTAAGCAGATTAGAGTTTTTTTGGTGACGTTTTGCAGAACCGCCTTTAGTACGTTCTCTTCTAAACAGTAAGTGGAGAATCCATTGGTTTCCACAGCCTTTATCTCCCTCCTGGATAACTATGAGAGTGACACTGGAGAACCAGAGATTGTAACCCCTGAAGAGGAAGCAGAAAATCACAAGTTCCTGGACTCCATCATTCAGACCCCTACTATGAAGGTACCTGCAGGTCTGGCCAGTTCTCCAAAAGGCCTCCTCTACATGTCCATCTGCTTTATACCTTCCACCTACTTCTCTGTCTCTGTCTCACAAACTTTAGTCTTATCTATAAATATCAATGGTATGAAGAAACATCCAAGGACTGCAGAGCAAGAATGCAGATCCAAAACCAGTTCTGCTCTCCTGTTCATGCTGTTTGTGGTTTTATTGAAATGCAGCAAGTCCACACAACAAGCAGCTCCCATTCAAGGACTTTACTATCAGATTAGATTAGATAGAACTTTACTGATCCCTAGGGCTGAGCCCTTGGGAAATTGAGGTTCTGATAGCAGCACAACACCGAATGTACAGTATAAGAAATATAAGAAAATAGTAATACAATAACTATCAAAAACTATATAAAAATAAATAAATAAATAAATAAATAACAGGCAGTTGCACATTGGAAAGTACTTGTAAATACAACAAATAACAGAGTAATAATAATAAAGTAGTAACAATAATAAATAATAATAACTATTATGTTATAATATTACAATATGCACTATATATATATACACACACACACACACACACATACAGTATATAATCACAGGATAAAAGTTATAATAAGGCGATAACAGTAATAGTAGTCGTAACAACGATATAAGTAATGTAAGTAAGAAGAAGAAGAAGAAATAAGAAAAAAATAAATTGACAACAAACAAACAAACAAAAAACATTGCATACTGGATCCAATAACTATATCGGACAACCTAAAATGCAGAGTCCCACTGATGGAGCACTAGACTTTTGCTCTCACAGCCTCATGTCATTCTCATCTTCGCTCCATATTATCTCTGTATATTATTTTATTTCCTGTGCTACATTTCAGGACTTGACCTAGAACACCCTCAATCCATGCAAAACTATCTGTTAATGGATTGGACATCAGGGTAAATCCACCTGAAATCACCAAATTTGATCAAATGTTCCTGACTGACCTTCTATGATTTGTTTTATATGTTCAGAAAATGCTGTTGTTCGTTAAGTAAATCCCACACAAAACTTCAGCTTTACAGCCTCATATTGTGGCATTGAAAATGGGACAAGATGCTGATTTCACTATAAAAATGAAGCTAAGTTCAATGACATATTACTTTGGAACTATTCATGCATGACATTTTAAGGAGCTGATTTAAGTTACAAAATGTCAAACTTATGCAAAAGAGGGTCCACAGTCACATATTTCTATACTAAAATACATCAGATCTTTCATATTTGTTTTTTATTTCTACTGCTGTAGTCCTTTTGTAATGTAATTATAGATGTAATATTAGTTGTAGCAATATACAAAGTATGATTAAAATTTTTTTGATTTTTCAGCACAATAGTATTACTACATGAGAAATAACTATTAAAATCTGAAAGATCTGATTTTTTTGGTTTGTTTGTTTCAGCTCGTTTTAATTTAATAAATATGCAACTGTGGATCTTCCTTTACAGTAGTTAAAGATGTATTGTGCATTACAACAACTCCTGAAATGATTAGATGAAACTTTTTAACTAATAACGGTATGAGGCTGAAATTTTGTGCGTTTACAAGGATTAATAACATTTTTTTCTGAAAGTATGAAGAAAACTGGATGGACCCATTAACAGGTTTAACATACGTATGTAGACAAATATACCTTATCTTAGTTACAGTACATTACATTATAAATTACATGAATAGAATAGAATAGAATAGAATAGAATAGAATAGAATAGAATAGCCTTTATTGCCATTGTATGTACAACTAAATTAAAGGTGCTACTCCAGCCAGTGCAACAATATTAAGAAAACACCAATACCTCCGAAAAACAAGAACAGAACAAAAATAAAATTTCAAAAACTAAAAATAAGATAAGACAGTAGAATATTATTACTATTATTTTCTGTTTTTTTTTTTTTTTTTTTTTTTTTTTTTTACAAAAGTAAGATGAGAATAGAGCTAAGTAAAATAAAACAATTTAAAATAGACAAAAAATATGAATCAACAAAATATTTACAATATTAACAGTATGTGACAGTATTTATATCTATGAACTCAAGTCTATATAAAGATGGTACATTTATATTTTGCTAAGTATTGCATAAATATTGCACTGTTATAAGTTACATACAAGGTAATCAAAAATATCAAAAAGAATATAAAGAAAATATAAGACATGTACTCCAAAATACAGTAGTTTGTAGTTCATACAGGACTAAATAGCAGACATGCACAATACTTTAAAGAGGGTCTTTTTTCTGTTGTGTTTTACTTTTGTGAGGACAAATAATGTGGTATCATAGATGAAGATGAATGTATGAAAAGTAAGAAATAATACAACAACAACAATAAAAAACAATGGCTAAACTAATGTAAATATGGGGAAGTTTAGTAAATCACAACAGTGCTTTTTATTGAGGCCTTTAGGAGTCAGTGTACATAATGTGTATATACAGAAATATTCTTGTTTTAGGAGGTGATGTCTTCACTTGTGTGTGTGTTTTATTACTTCATTCCTCATGTACCTGGGAGTGGGGAGAGAGAGTTCGACTGAAAAGCGTTCTTTAACTCAGTAAGATTAAAATATGTGTGTTTACATTTCTTTTTGTTTCCAGATAGCCCATAAATATCTGGTAGAGAAGAACCTCTCTCCTGAGGATAAAACCCAGTTCAAGGAGCAGCTGTACAGGATCTGGTTTGAACTTTACACTCGCAGAGGATCCAGCAGGTTGGTGGAATCTTACACAGCAGCTAAGTACAATTTATTAACCAGAGGAATGTGACACCACGGTGGGAAAGGTTTAACTCTGAGCAGTTTAACATCTACAGGCCACGCAGTCAGGAGTGGAGCACAGAATAACTGATGGATGCGTAAAAAATAGAGTTTAGCTGATGAAACAACACTTAAATGTTCCAGGATAACGTATTTCTGTTTGTAATAATAAGTGAGAACAAGCCTCTAGAACAGGGGTGTCAAACTTACAGCCCATGGGCCAAAACCAGCCCACCGCAAGGGTCCAATCCAGCCTGTGGGATGAATTTGTGAAGTCTAAAAATTAAGATATTAACAATCGAGGGTCCTAAATCATTTTAGTTCAGGGGCGACATACAGACCAATTCAATCTCATGTGCATCAGATCAGCAAAATACTGTCATAATAATGTGCAAATAATGACAACTCTGAAATGTTCTTTTTATTGTACTGTGAAAAAGTAAAATTGTATGAAAGTGTTTACAGTACAAACTATCTTTTCACAATAATTGTTGAAATTGCACTTATTTTTCTTAAGAAGTTTTAAGTTGTACATGATTGTTCAGATTATTCACAGTTTCATTATATGATTTTACTTTTTTCACTCTAAAACATCGAGAAAAGTTTGGAGTTTTCATTATTTACAGGTTATTATGCTATTATTTTACTAGTCTGGCCCCTTTTAGATCATATTGAGCTGAATGTGGCCCCTGTACTTAAATGAGTTTGACACCCCTGCTATAGGGTTTTTCCGTGCTTTGTCACTCAGTCTTGTGAAAAATGTTATGAAAATTTCTAAAGCTTCTGTATTCCAGTTGAAATCCAATGAATAATTATTACCTTCGCCAAGGAACGGCAGAGGTTGTGTTTTCACTGGGGTTTGTTTGTCTATTTGTCTGTCTGTTTGAAATTTTCAGGAAATGTTGATACTGGCACAAGGAACAAATGATTAAATGTTGCTGGTGAAGTGGGGGGGGGGACTGATCTGCCTTGGTGGAGGTCTGCGCTCTCCAAGTGCTTTATTAGTTTGTAACATGTATTGATACAAATAGCTGTTGTTGAAATTAACCCTTTCATGCATGAATTATGAGAACCATAATCAAGATTTTTTTTTTCCTGAGTGTTTTTATTCCTCTTTAGGCATGAAAAAAACAAACAAACAAAAAAAAACAATGTGATTGAATATTTTTATGAATCTATTTTTCATGGAGTTACAAAAACGTCCACTCAGCTGGACATCATGCGTTTAATTTTACAAGCAAAGAAACATGCATTTACAGATATACTGTGTGTGGACTATGAAGTAAAAACATTTTTAAAGCTGCTAATCTGATGTTTTCTTACATTTTAATATACTCTAACACTAGTTATTACTCACTTCATAGAGATGATATGCAAAAAAAATAAATAAATTAAAAAAAAAAAAAAAAAACAATTAGGAATTATTTTTTTACGTTCAAACATGTAACTGCAGATCAGGTTTATCTAGAACAGAAAAGTTACAGTAATGGCATGAATTGCAGTGTATGGGATGATGCATAAGCATCCACTGTGTTGGCTGATATGGAATTAAAACAATAAAACACATGAATATACAAGAGAACACCTTTGAACAGCTGTCCACTGTAGTGACCACTATGCATGAAAGGTTTAAGTCAATAAACATTAACAAAGCCTCTGTACTTAAATGACTTTGACACCCCTGCTCTAGAATGACTAAAGCTCAGTCTAAGACAGCGACCATTGTGGTCTGATGTTATTCATGTGTCCCATCAGACCAGACTCCTCAGGGTTCGAACATGTGTTTGTTGGAGAGACGAGAGGAGGGCGGACCGTCATTGGCTTTCACAACTGGATCCAGCTTTACCTCCAGGAGAAGCTGGGACACATTGACTACAAAGGCTACAGCGTCAATGCTAATTCACCTAAGGTATGGCCTCAGTGTGTGTGAGACAGAAAAAATACACCAAACCAAACCAAACTGAGATAATGCATCAAATAGGTCACATGTGTTCTAACTCATCCATTGTCCGTCCAGTCTCCTGTCCTCAGCCAGCATCAGATTTCTGTATCCCACATGCAGAAATGATAATTCTCCAAACTAATTTCTCTGTTTTCTTTCATTCCTCTCTGCTGTGTCTTGCTCTTGTCTCTTGTCATTGTCTTTTTTACACTCCGATGTAAAACCTCACATCCTGCTATGACCAAATTCACTCACATACCTCCTGCTCTGCTTCAAGAGCTCAGCCCAACGTATGTACACATTCTGAAAGTAATGGAGATGGATGAATGTAGAAATACATATGAAAATAGACTTATATATGTATGTATTATATATGTAAAGAAACACAAGAATAACTAAAAAGTGAAAAATTAAATAGTAATAAGTACACAGGAACAACTAAAAATGAATAACTTAATGATAAAGAATAACTATTGGATTTTACAGAAAAAAGGATTAGTGATAAAAGGCGCAATAATCAACTAGAAGCACTCGGAGAGCGCACACCTCCGCCAAGGCTGATCAGTGCCCCCCCCCCCCCCCCCCCCCGTGGGCCCCCCCACCCCCGATCACCACTAAAATTTAATCATTTCTTCCTTATCCCATTTCCAACAAACCCTGAAAATTTCATCCAAATCTGTCCATAACTTTTTGAGTTATGTTGCACACTAACGGACAGACAAACAAACAAACAGACAAACAAACAAACCCTGGCAAAAACATAACCTCCTTGGCGGAGGTAATAAATCATGATTAAATGACACAAAAATTTGTGACAATAATATCTAGTACTACTAATAATAACAGTAATATAACAACAGCTACAATAGTAATGAGTAAGTAGTAATGCATTTGTGGAGAAAATAATAACTACTAATAAATAGTAAACAATAATGAATAACTACCCAAAAATAAATAGTTGAAATAAGATTAATAATCATGAGTAATAACAAATAATGAGTAACTAATAATTAATAACTAAGCTGAGAATAAGTAATTGATAATGAAAAATTAGCTTAAGAAATACCAACAAATAACAACTTAGTACTGGATAACAAACACAAAAATAAGTAAATATTAATGAATCACTAATGATAACTTAGAGAAGAATGAATAAATACTAATGAAAAACTACCTCAAAATTCAGAAATAATGCAGCAATAGTAAATAATCATCAATAACTGACTAATAATTCATAATAAGCCAATGATATTGAATATTTAACACAAATAAATGAAAATAGATAACTATGTAATAGTGAACAACAACAATGAGAAATCCCTCAAGACCTATCACAAGAATAATTATGCAGCACATGATAAAGAACAACAATATAAAACAAATAAAAATACCACAAATCTAAATATGCATAATACATAACTGAGTTCAGTCACATCCTCAGTCATTTAACCCTTTTATACACAGTGTCACTAAAACTAAAAACCATAATATGTGCAATAATTAATCATAAATGGCCATTTTTGGTCTAGATATAATATTACAAAACCAAAATTACAACATGGATTGTCTGATTAATTATTAATATATATCCACTACTTTAGTTTTCCTAAATCAATTATGTATTTAACTTTATGGAGAAAGGCTTTTGGACTCCATGCAAACAAAAAAAACCATACAGGGTGTGCATAAAATCTCTTTACAATTTAACAAATGTATTACAAAAGCAAATGAATAGACAAATCTGTAGAAATTATTGCAAAATGAAAAGTACATATTGAAGGTTTTTTTTTTTTGCCCCATGTAATATACCTCTATATATAGAGAGAGCCATGTATATATAGCCATGTTAGCTTTAGCATAGCATTGGTTGAAGGTCATCCAATTTTTTTTCCTGCATTATTAATGTATTCTATTTATATTACTTATTGCTTTTATCTCTTCACACTTATTTTCCTTTTTTGTTTTTGTTTTGTTTTGTTTTGTTTTGTTTCAAGAGTGTTTTTGTATGCAACTGAGCTAATTGTGACCAAGTAATTTCCCTTGTGGATCAATAAGGTTTATCTAAGTTGAAGTTGTGGTGCCACATATTCAGTCAAAAGGTCAAGGTAAACATTTACAGCAAGTGATCTCTCATTGCAGAAAAGTGGGCCAATGATTCGATTGCACAAAATGCCACAATGTGATTAAAAACTTTGATAAGCACTGAGTACATAGAACAAATCTGATTAATATATCTCATTAATTGCTTTTGTGATAAAGTATTAAAGAGTAGTAAAGAGACTTTGTGGACACACTGTATTTATGATTAAAGTTGTGTTTAAGATACAAATGGTCGACTGTAAAATGTATCTCACACATTAATCCAGTCTGACACATTCAAGTCAGTTTTATAGTAATTCATGTATGTAAGGGTTCATTTCTGTTTCTACGGTGTATTTTGTAAAAAGAAGAACTCAGACAAGACGACTCCTCCATCCAGTCTGATCTGTCGTCTCCCTCTTTGCTCAATGTAGTTTCACATTTTCCTCCTTTCTATTAAAACTGGTAATCACCTGCAATCACTTCAGTCTAGTTCAGATTTTTTTTTTTTCCATATCTTTTTATTGGGATTTTATACATACATCCATTCAGCGGAGTACAGAATGCATAGAACTGAATATAACAGTAGAAACAGAACAACTAATTAGTTAAGCTAGCACAATAACAAATAAAAGGACATAACAGGTTGACTAATAAAACCTCGTACCCCCACCCCATCACCTCCCCATGAAGACCCGGTCAGCAATCCAAAAACTGTACTTTGCACACTAGGAGGCAGCCTGTCGGGCCGGGCCTGAATTCACAAGGTACAGCGTAAGGGGTTACCATGCTTTATCAAATTGTTGGAGTCTGTCTCTTAAAATATATCTTATTCTTTCCAAATGGAAAGTGTTAGTTATTCCCTCTAACCACATCTTAGATGTTGGCACATTTGTACTCTTCCATAATATAATGTGAGAATCTGTTTTTTGCTATCATGAGACCATATGAGATAAAACATTGTTGTGCTTTGCTTAATCTCTTGAATGTTTCAGATACCCCAAGAATAATGAGTAGAGCAGTGATTCCCAACCTTTTTTGACTCATGACCCCATTTTAACATCATAAATTTCTGGCGACCCCAGACATTCAAAACAGAGATTTTTTTTTTTTTTTTTTTGCTAAAATGAATTTGTTTTTGATCATGTAATAGTTTGCTATACTATGTTGCAAATAAATGTTAATTTTAGACGATATTTAGTCTATATAATGTACATTATTATGGATGGAGGCAGAAAAGCCAGGTGTAGATTACTGCACAAAGTGAGAATTTTATTTTCCTTGGTCAGGATATGTACAGTCAGTCCAGCTTGGATTTGCAAGGCTGACAATTAATACTGAACAAACAAGCACTCAAATTATGAATTATGAAAGAGCTGCAGCATCTGAAACCGACCACAATGAACATTTGAAAGATAAACAGTACCACAGTGCTGCAGTTTCAGCGTCACAGTTTGTCATGTCTATTATTGATTGGGATTGTCTCTCTCAACTCACCATATATTTTTTGTCAGTCAGTTTTTTTTTTTTTTTTATTACTTACTAGAAATTTCAGGTGACCCCATTTGAATTCCAGGTGACTCCACGTGGAGTCCCGACCCCAAGGTTGAAAAACACTGGAGTAGAGGGTCTGGCTAGTCTAGTTCAGTTTCATGTCTTTCTCATTTTTTTTTTTCTCTCATGTCAAACTGTCCTCCATCCCTCACCGTCTTTCTCTCTCTCTTCCACTTTGTCATCACTTGCCTTTTGCCATTTTTCTCTCCCTCACAGCCTGATGAGAACAAACACATCCTGGCGCTACAGTTCAGCTGGAAGAACGGTATAAAGCCCAAGGGCAGCATCTTCATCGGTGTCAGTCCTGAGTTTGAGTTCGCCCTCTACACTCTCTGTTTCCTCAACTCACCCAACGAGCGTGTCAAAGTCCAGTTCAGTTTCTACGATGTGGAGATTGTGTGCCACCACTATAACCAAAAGCACATAGGCACGACTTACCCTGTGCTCCTCAAGTACCAGAAATGATTTGAGATTCTCCAACATTGAGCCTACATACAAAGTGTCACAGGTATTGTTGATGTCTTTTTACTTTAGATAAAGATACAATAAAACCTTACAAGACCCTGATGTTTGTGTTATCTTTGTTTTATCTGGTGCACATTAATTATCTTGAAGAACATATGAGGGATTTTGTTGCTAATGATCAAATCTGCAGATGTCTTAAATAATTTTCTTTCCATGCAGTTAATGAAATAAACTGAGCTTGACTGTTAAACAAATACTGGCAATTCAGTTAACCCATAAATATCCAGTGCTACATTTGTGGCAGTACTTTTTTCTTATATTTAACTTTTCTTAAGTGATTGATCACCATTTATTATGACATTATCCTCTGTATTTTGTGTTTACTCAGTGAACATCAGGTATTTTCCAATATTTCATTTACTGATCATGTTGATATTTATAAAAAGTCAGATTAAAGTTGAGCGTTATTATATCAGAAACAGAGAAAACTGAACAAAAAGTGGCCTTGTCATCAAAATACATCATTAACTGAACATAAACCCAATGTGTCCATCCACTGTCATTGATCAAACTTCATGGGTTTTACTAGTGAATCAATGTTGTAGAAGATGACGGTGTTTCCACATTCACTATGGAGCCTCTGAACATCCAAATGGATCATATCTGATAACCATGAAAAAATGACAAAGTGCATTTTACAGCAATTACTTACATGTATTGATAGGATTAGTGGATCAGAAGTTATTAAACATTTTAGATCAGTAGATGCTTTTGGTCACCAGTGGCTGTTTGGGTCTTTATGGGTTAAATTGCTTGAAAAGGTAATTTAACAGAAATTGTCACCCTCCCTATTAATCATCCATTTTCATCCAACACCCATTTATTTACTTAATTACTCTTAAATATGTTATGGTGTCATACATTAAAGCAGCCAAACAACACTCACTGGCCACTTTATTAGGTACATCTTGCTATTATGGGGTTGGACCCACTTCTGCCTTCCCGTCCGCCTTGCCGTAACACAGATTTAACAAAGTGCTGGAAATATTCCGTAGTGGTTTTGGTTCATATTGATTTGGTTATGTCACAGTTGCTGTAGATTTGTCTGCTGCACATACACGGTCTCTATCCCAAGGATGCTCTACTGCAGGGGTGGCCAACCCTGGTCCTGGAGAGCCACTATCCTGCATGTTTTAGATGTATCCCTCTTCCAACACATCTGATTCAAATGATAAGCCTATCATCAAGCTCTGGAGAAGCCTGGGAAACATCTAAAACATGCAGGATAGTAGCTCTCCAGGACCAGGGTTGGCCACCCCTGCTCTACTGGATTAAGATCTGGGGACTGTGGAGGCTATTTTTTATACAACAAACTCATTGCTATGTTAAAGAAACCAGTTTGAGAGAATGTGAGTGTTGTGATATGCCAAGTTACCTAACTGGAAGTAGCCATAAGAAGATGGACAGACTATGCTCATAAAGGTATGGACATAATCAGTAACAATACCCAGGTAGACTGGACCTAAGGGGACAAAGTGTCTTCTGCTTCATGGTACCAACAACAAGACCGCCACAGAAAAATCACATTCCTTCTCACATTGAGATCTTCAGTTTGACCGTCAGCAGATCATTTCCACTGTGTCTATATGCCTGCATGGATGCATTGAGTTGCTGCCATGTGACTGGTCTGTTACATATTTGCTGTAAGGGAACAGTTGAACAGGTGTACCCAATAAAGTGGCCATCTCTTTGTTACATGTCACTGTGTTCGCCTGCTTAACCTGTCCTGTTTTCCGGAGCTGTGTTGATGGGCAGTAATCTGATTAATTGTGCACACCTGCTGGAAGATGTGGGCTGGGTCCATATAAAGGACTCCTTCTGCTGCTCACTCTCTTCTTCCACAGCTCACTGGTACCAGCTTTTGCTTTTTTTTTTTTTTTTTGTTCTCATTCTCTTATTTTTTCCTTGAATAAATGACCCTTTTTGCAGTCAATCTGGTGTTGTGTCCTCAATATGTTGTAACTCTGAGCTGGTCGTAACATTTTTATGTCTGTATATTGATGGCCAAAAAACAAAACCTCCTCTCTGCAAATTTTTAGATTTTGAGTTTTTACATTAAATGGTGAGAACAAGGATGATATGTGAACACATAATATACAAAGAGAGTCTGAGAATAGTAGAATATACTAGGATATCTTTAACAAAGACCATACTGTAATAAAACTAGAAGTTTTTTTTTTTTTTTTTTCCTGCAAAAAGTGATTTTTTTCAGATAGGATGTTTTGTATTCTGGCCATCGATATATCTTTTAGTCGATAACTGTTTGGTCAGTGTCTCAGCTTTTTCAGTTGTACTAATATTAAGGTTAAGGTTCATAGTTTGCCAGATGGGGGCGGTAGAGTGTTTGTTGTGACCATTGACGTCAATGGTTTTCTGAGAGAGATTTACGTAAAGTGTGATAATTCAAACATGAATAAACAGGAAACAACTAATGAAAATATCAAAATAAGAGTATTACTGGTCTCAAATGCTACAAATAATTGCTCGTGAGACCAGCTAAACGAATGAAATAAAACATGAAGAGACTGTATTCGATTTATTTTTGATCATCCATCTCCCATACGCGTGTCAGTGCGTTTTGTTTTATCTACACACTTTTATTTTTAAAACGCTAGCAGGAAGTTGTACGTTTTGTACGCAGTAATTTATCTACTTGACGCTGAGCGATCGAGGGAGAAGCAGTTTTCTATTGTGGCGAGGATTGAGTTTACAGTTGTACAGTTATATAATTTCGTTCTCGTTTGGTGTCTTGACAGCGGATACCGTCTGTGCTATTGATAAGCAGCCGTATACGTCGGAATGGCCGAACAGAGTGCCAGGTATCAGCAGGTAACCGAACAGTATTAATTAGTAGTAAGCTAACACGTTGGAGGTTTAGCGTTTCCTGTCCGCTGTGTTCTGGTTACATTGAAAGGCCAAATAGTTAAAAGTAGGTAGCGCCAAAAGCTCACAGCCACATGTCACAAATACTGCCAGTACTATTCTACAGGTCTTACGTAGTTTAACTAGGTTGAACGTCTAGTTAGCTAACCTAGCTTAATGGTCATAGTCTTTTACTAGCTTCCTCATTATCGCGAGCTAATGTACATACGCTTCAACTTCGTTAATCGATTATTAATGTTCGTGTTTAGCGTTATATTTGGTCATTTCTTTAAAAAAAATGTTTCAGACAGTTAAATATCCACACTGATGTATCACTTAACGCTGTTGACGAACCTCATTGTATGTTAATGAGACAGTTTGAGAGCAGCATCGTATTGGCTCGCACGTTTATGGGGGTTATCGGCTAAAAGAGCTAGTTATTGAGTGTTTAGTTATTGAGTGTTTAGTTATTGAGTGTTCAGTTATTGAGTGTTTCTAAAGCCAAAGAAGGCTGATCCTGTGGCTGTTAGCACTAATAATGAATATTCAGACAGAGCTGGGACAATGCTGTTTGTTCTGTCATTGTGTAGATGTAACACAGTGAAACCTGATCAGCTGCCTCGTGGTTTTATGTTAATTTTTTGAGATGTAACGTCAACATCTAAGTGACACCATTATAATAGTTCTTCTCAGATTTACCAGAAAACTGCCACGGACAGTGGGCGTGACTGTGGACCCAAGCCCGAGAGCTATGTTTGCTTTTAAGGTGTATTTTAGTGTAAGGTAGATATTATTATTGTTTTAGTATATTTCCTACATGTCACCATTGAGATCAGTATGATATTAAAAATGTATTTGCTACACGTGCAGACGATGTTACACTTGTTGAAAGTGAAGTTTCTTGAATTCATTTGGTCTGACTCAGCTTTTTTGTTGTCTGCAGTTTTCCATTTATTATTGTAGACCTTTGTGGAAAGAACAATGGCTTTTTTTCTTGTTCCAGCGGAAATACAGGCAGATTTTTGAGTCCACCGCTTGAGTTTTTATATATATATATATATATATTTTAAGTAAATTTGGAATTATATGTAGTCTTATTTTTATGGAAACCCCTTACAATCATTTTAGCTTTGTTGTTGATAGTTTATCATGTGTTTTGACTTTTGTCAAAAGTGTATCGACTCAGATTTATGTTTTGTGACTTGACAACTTAAACACATGAATGGCGTAAACATACACAAGCAATCTGTACTTTTTTGGAGGGCAGATAATAAATGAGATCCAGAAATGTAAAAACAAAGCATCCTAAATAGATCCAGTATGGGCCAACTGTGAACATTAGAACTGGGGAATGTAACTTACTTAGATATGATGATCTCTGAATTTATACTAACTTGGCTTAGGGGATCCCAAAATAACTTAGGTGCTGCATCTAATAATAATAATGGTAGAAGAAACGCTGAAAGCAATTTATAGGCTCAAATTGTATCACCTCATCTAGGAAACTTATAGCAAATCAAATGCATGCAGTATTTAAGAAGGCTGTAAATTTGTATATGAAGTTACATTAAAAAGATTATCAACTGAATTAGATACAAAAATGTTTGAAGGTCAGTCACCAGCAGGATAGCGATTAGCATTACCTTACCCATTACAATTCCACAGCTTCACCCTTTTGTCTAAATATGGTCACCTGTGGCTCCAAAATGCCAACTCCTTCTAAACAGCAGTGCAAAAAGCAATGTGCGACATCATGTTAGCCCCACTTCTTACATACACACTTACATATTCTGTGGTTCGTACATTCCCTAACATAGACAAGACAAGTGTAATATCATCTTTATGTACAAAATAAAATAAAACTGGAAGTGGTCTCCCTTTTTTTCCACAGCTGCCCAATGAGGAGGACCCAGAGGAGAGTCCACAGGCTGTAGCTGATGCTCCACCTCCGTACAGCAGTATCGCAGCGGTCAATGCTGGTAAGACCACGACTCATCCACATGTTTCCATTGTGTTCTCATTTGAATTGGTGGAATAGAAGAAAATCTGAAACAATGTAATTTCCATACCTCATGATCATTGGCTGATCACTGTCTATTAAAGAATAATACAATTTTATGTTAAGAAGCACTTTTACCATTACCTCTGTTTACTCTGTTTTGGTGGCATTGAACAAAGAATCAGGAGCTGATTTCATGTAGTTCTTCTCATTATACGAGTAGACACATTTTTTTTTAATGTTAAGATGAAAAATTTTATGAAGAAATACAGTTACATTAGAATTTTGTCCATTTGACTTTGGGTACACTCCATATTAACTCTCATCTTATAAAAAGTTTGTGTTTACGAAATTCCATCTTCAAGTGTCTGTGTCTCCATATGAATCTGCCTCTGTTTTCACATGTGTTTTAAGCTAACAGAACATGTGTTAAATAAAAGCCTCAGTTTATAAATGATGACCAACAAGAGATGCATTCATGTTTTTCAGTGAAGAGTTATTTTAATTTGATTAAATCCTATGTACTGTTTGTTTTGTAGCATTCTTTGAATACAAGGAAGATGGGGCTTTCCCCAAGCCCCCGTCATACAACGTGGCAACGACGCTACCTTCCTATGATGAAGCAGAAAGAACCAAGGCTGAGACTACTGTTCCCTTGGTAACCGGAAGAGTGAGTGTCTCAGTGTTTTTTCCACTTTGCTTGTGGTTAGACTCACTTTGCACACAAGTCAAACACTGCTCTGTCTTTCTGCAAAGCAGGAAGGACTTGCCCTCTGTTTTCTATCTGCACATCTCTGAACAACACATACTGTAGCTGATTGTTTCTCTGCTTTTTATTGCAGAAGTATATTAAAAGGTGTGACAGAGCAGACGATTATCTTTTCTTAAGCTGTAGTTGATAACATTCATATCTCTACAGTGCTCAACACTTTTTCTATTATTAGTATTCAGATTTCTTCCTGAAAATTTTGGGAGCATCAGCATAAAATGTACAGCGTGCAGCACAATGCATGGATATTTTTCAACAACAACAGTAAGACATGGAAAACTATCCATGTGTCATTTTTGAGAGGCTTGTGTTTGTTTGGCTGTTGAGAAAAATTGCATACTCCACCTGTATGTTAAATGGGCACACACAGACACCAAATAATATATTTATAGATGTCGACATATATGTGGTCAGTAAACTGTCATTACAACATGACAATGACCACAAAACCAATAAACAAGCAGCTCACTTTTATATAGGCTACCTCCACTTCCCTACAAATGCTTCAAGCTTTAAGTGTTTTGTGATTTTTGAGGCTGAGTCAGCAAATTTATTTTTCCTCAACAATGGCGCCATCAAGAACAGAACTACACTGAATTGTCCCCCACCCATATCGTAATGGCGACAAGAACCTCATGTTACTGCTCTAATCATCCTCTAGAGCACATCAAAGAATACACTCACTCCAGTTTGGTTTTTCACTGAGCAGATCATGATGACATTTAATACAATGGAGGAAAAATTTTCCAAAGTCACACTGTTGCTTCTAATTATAAAATTTAGTCACACTGCCTTGAGATATGACTACAAAATTCCAATAAATGGACCCAGTCTGGAGTTGTATGTGTACTTTGACCTCATTCATGAATGGGTTTTTTGTGAATGTTTTACTGTATGACTGTGAGCTTGATATACTAGATTTTGTTTATAGACGATGTAAATCAAAGGTCCAGTGTAGAAGATTTTATAAGAGTTTAATTGCAGAAATTGAATTCAGTATTCATAATTATGCCTTCATTAGTGTATAATCACAAAAATATGAATTCTGTTGGTGTGTTCCTTTATATCTAAGACCCGTGAATAGTAGCCGAGGTTGGAGACCACCTACACACAGCTTTTACTGTGGCTCCAAACAGACTTCCTTCCTCAACTTTTCCATTTATATCAGGTGACATCCAGCTTTAAGATGCATTACTGTCACCAACTATGGCTGTAGAGTTATTATTCCCATTAACTGAAAAGCCTGAAACTGGCAGAGCAAACATAGAGTAGGGAGGAGGTATTCAGTTAGTTCCAATCAGCAACATCACAAATAGATGTCACTGAATATCACATGATGAACCTCCAACATCAGTGCTGCAAGACTGGGACAAATATTCATGTTGGAAAATGTGACGTAACTCATAGTTTTATCTGCTGTGATTATTTCTCCAACTGCAAACACAAAATACAGAGAACAAATGCGTTTAGTTTTTTCACTTAAGTTTTGTTAGAACAGTTTTAGAATTATGGTGCCATAATTACTCTGTAAATGAAATTTGGCAGGTTAGATTTAAAAAAAAAAAAAAATCAATATACAATGTCAGGTTTTCTTTCAGCATTGAGCACTGATTAGGTCACATATGTGTGAAATACTGCAGTGCTAATCTCAGTATAGAAATTTACATCACAAAACAGGTTTATCAGTATCTGACATGTTACTCAGAGTACCTTTAAAGTAAAACGCTAATATTGGTATACACTGCATATCCTGTATGGTTCACAGTGTATACTTAGACTTAAATTATCTCTAAAGGACACTGGTTTGTTAACATCCCATATACAGCCTGGTCAGAAGCACCTTTGACAAGTTCATGTATATCTATGCCTATCTATTGTTTTCACTCAGATTAGCTAACATGTACTAAAAACTGCTGTTTGTCTTGAACATGACATTTTCTGCTTTAAAATGATTGCTCAGTTGTGCCATGTAGTGGTCACTGTGGTGCATTGCACTAAACTGTATATGGGCCCGCCCTGTTTGATTGCTGGTGTTGTGTTTCTCTGCCACACACTGCTTTACCTTGTGCTCAGCAGCAGACTCAGCACAGGGAACGCCTGGAGACTTTTGACGATGTAATTCGCAGTTCACTGGAGGTAACTGGGCGGAGTGGGAACAGAGTGTGTGATGGTCCTGGTTTAGTGTGTAAAAACACAGATATCCCTACAGTAGTCCCCTCTGGTATGTTTGTGTATTTAGACTGCTAGATTAGGTGGTACTTACATAAAGAACTACTTGCATTGACAGTCATCAGACTTTTGGGTCTAAAGTGCCAACTTAAAAAGTAATGAAAAGGGGTTCTTGTGTTGTGGTGGTGTTGTTGTTCTGTTGATTGTTTGTGTTTGTATTCACAGTGTCAGTACAGTTGGGTTCCCAGTAGCAGGAGCCAACCTGGGTCTATTAATGATAATAATAATAATAATAATAATAATAATAATAATAATAATAATAATGTAATCCTTTTCAGTGTTTGCAACTGCCACGTCTTCAAAATCCTTCCTTTAACTGTTATAAACTTGTTATAAAAAGTCAAACAGCCCCATTTGTGTTAGAAAAAAAAACAACAAAAAACTACAAATTGTCCGAGTCCCAGAAAACTTTGCTACTGCTGTGCTCTGCTGTGCCAAATAATTTCTGTTCTTAATAAGCTGAACACATTGGTTTATGTGTTTTTTGCTTTTCTTTTGCCCTTTTCCTCACAGGATGATGAATTTGTGACCAGAGATGACTTTGAAGATGCCGATCAGCTGAGGATAGGAAATGACGGCATCTTCATGCTCACTTTCTTCAGTAAGTTATGCTAATTAATTCTCTTCACTTTTTGTCAATTCTCTTTTAACTTTTCCTTTATTATTTTTTGGGTCTTTCAATTAAGGGTTCAACTATGTATATATATATATATATATATATATATATATATATATATATATATATATATATATATATATATATATATATATATATATACATACTGTACATATTATAATACAACAATTACTTTTATATTATTGTTATTACTACTTTATTATTTATTTCTACTCGTACTTTGTGTGTGCAATGTGCAAATGCCTGTTTTTCTCTAATTTTTTTTATAGCTATTATTACTATTTTCTTTCCTTTTTGTTTTGTAATATTTCTTATGTGTATGCATGCAGTGTTGTGCTGCTACTGGGCTCTGCCTAAGGAATTAATACACTTCTATCTAATCGGATTGAATCTAAATATAAAACTAAACTGAGAAGATACAGGCTAACCCATACTAACTCCTGAATTCCCTATAGTTGTTCTGCTTCCTGATTGTATGTGTAACACACATTCTACCATATGTCCTTCTCAGTGGCATTCCTGTTCAACTGGATTGGTTTCTTCCTGTCCTTCTGCCTGACCACCTCAGCAGCCGGCCGCTACGGGGCCATCTCAGGCTTCGGCCTCTCCCTCATCAAATGGATCCTAATAGTCCGGGTACGACACGGGGGCGATCCGCACAAACCAAAATGTTACACACATGACACAGCACACACAGAGACCCATAAAACCGTGGTTTTCTGTAGGCACAAACAACAACAAAGCCCCAAACAGCTCTGTGGTATTTTAATGGTGTCTCTGTAGTGGTCGTATTTGGGCACCGCACCACTTCCTCTGAAATCTGGACAGCTCCGCTTCATTCTTCTTCACTTTTATAAAGCAAGAAATAATGCGTGTGGAGCTATCACAGACCGTATTTATTCTAACCTGTCATTTGTGTCATCCTGTTGGGTTTTTCAGTTCTCCACATACTTCCCTGGTTATTTTGACGGACAGTACTGGCTGTGGTGGGTGTTCCTGGTGTTGGGTAAGTAGCAAAATCTTCAAACTAAATACGTCAAACAAGTGGGTTTGTCATGGTTATGACCCATTTGGCCTTTTCTGAGTTAAACTGCAAAGACCAAAACATAGTGTTAAACATGAAATCTCTGCTCATGTTCTGAATTTTCAAGGTATCACTGTTTTCCCTCGCTAATATCATTCCAATGTTTCCAACTGACCCTCCACTGTCTGGCTCTGCATTATCAAATGTAACTAGACACAGTAATAAGTGAAAATGTCACAAAGAGCTGCAGCTAGGAGATGGATTTTAGAGGAGGGAGTAAAAAAATAGAAGAAGTGAGATGTTGGATATTGATGAGACACTGTTAAAGAGCTTACTCATCGATATATTCACAGATGGTGCTCGAAATAAAACTAAACTAACTAAACTAACCATTATTCACTACATACTGACATTTTTCTCAAATGCCATGGGTGCATAAACAGTCTAAAAATTCTGTATTAAATTGAGGATATCTGAGAAATTACATAATAGCGACTAAATGATCAATCAGATGTGAAGCCTTGAGTTTGCATTTTGGATGCTGCCAGCATCTGGATGCTTTTGCAGCCAGAGGTGACCATATATGGATATACGGCAGAGCTGTGGAAGTGCAGGGGATGATGGGTACACTAATTCTAAATGCTAGATTCCAGACATGGTAAAATAGTAAACATCAAACATGTGCAACAGAGCTGAGTGAGTCATATTAGTTTATTAACCACGTTGAGCTGTCTGTCAGGAAAGAAAGACTATGTTTTCAATAAACAGAAGCATCTGAAAGTCCAGAAGAGGCGTGTGTCTGTTACAGCTGTAAACTGAAGTCTGATGTCAAAGCCTTGTATTAACCTTGAATGACACCTGGAAAAAATGACTAAATTTATTAATTACAAAGATTCTCATTCAAACTAATATTTGCTGAAAAACTATGTACCAATGTACAACACTAAGCTTTGCACAGAGTTGTCAGCAGACAAAGAAAAACATGTCTCTGTATTGGGCCTATCATTTTTCATGTTTCTTTTATGTGGTAAATGGCATTTTTTCGGCATAAAATGCTACAACTATGCTTCATTTTCTAACAGCTGTGTTCCAGACCAGCTAACCTTAGTTTGTGTCTGGCTTCTGTGCAAACGAGTAGTTTTTCTCAATCAAATTCTATTTTGAATGTAGTTGTAACTGTGGTCCCTTCTATCTACCACTGATGTTTCTCTGATATTATTGGCTCTTATTATTTCCTTTTTAAATACCTACCACTGATATGGTGTAAAGGACCTTAGTTTGACAGGTGACAGTATGGAAAGGGGCCGCTGATAGTGATAGGACCGTTGTGTTAAATTGTTATTTAAACCAAATGTTTGGCAGAGTTTTTCCTCTTCTTGCTAAATCTTACTGTACCTTTTTCCTTTTTCAGGCTTCTTGCTCTTCCTTCGAGGATTCATCAACTACGCCAGAATCCGCAAGATGGCCGACACCCTCTCCACCCTGCCCCGCACCCGGGTCCTCTTCATCTACTGAGATCAGAGATCAGCATCATCATCACCTTTTCCTCTCTCTCTTTTTCAATGAGACATACCCATTAGTATGTCTTCTTGACATGATTTGGACAATTCAGAGCCTGTCGTCCCCTCTTGGTGTAAAATAGTGAATGCTGACACTTCTGTAAAACCTTTAAGTTGTTAGTGGTTAAATGTTAAGTGCTATTTACAATTATGAAGTGAGTGACGTACAAATTAATGCCTTATTTACGGTTTCTTCGTAGCAGCAGCATGCACTGTTTTCTTGTTGGCCACCAGGGGGCAGTCTTGCACATGTTATGATTTTTTCCATCAGTCTTCGATATGATGAAGTCATTTGTATAGAAAAAAAGTGTTTCTCTGCCCAAGGGTTGGTGGGAAATTTGGGGGTTATGTGTTGATTTATGCAATGTGAATTAATGTATTTTAACCTTTCTGATTATTGCTTTTTAATTCCTTGTGAAATAATATATATTTTCAGTTTGCTGAGTTTATCAGGTAAAATGTGTCTGAAAAGGGAACATGATCAGCCGGGGTCTTCTCTGAGATCTCCTTTGACGTTATATTGGCCGGTTTTCTCAAAGCAGTTTCCCCCATGAATTAACTGTTGTAGATTATTCTGTGCACTGTACTTAGAAATGTGTTTTCCCTCTGTTCTGTACATGTGAGGGGTGTCAGTCTGTATCGTTGGATGCAGAGCTTCTATTACAGACTGGTGTTTACTGCCTTGCTCATGGACAGTGCAAAGATGAGTGGTTAAATAATAAGTCTGTCACTGGAATCAGATGTACAATTGGACGTTTCTGCTCAAATAAATGATCCCAAAGTCCTGTCCAAGTCACTGGCACCCCACTGTTTTTCAACGAGGGAAAAAATGTTGGTACTTACAGATGTTGGTAGGAATCCCTGCCCTGTGAAGAACAAGAAATAGATTCGTGGTTTTTTTTCATGACCTAACAATGAAATATTAAAGTTACTGTTTTTATTTTGATCCTAACTCTAGTGGAGGTGGTATTATTTTGATGCATTTTCATCAATATTGATTAACTTATCTATTCAGATATTCACCATCATGTAAAGAGAAAAAACAGATTAAAAATACAGTTCAGATTTCAGATTGATTTCTGACTACAAAATAAATATAATGAAAAGTTTAGTCTGTCTGGTCAATGATAGCCTATTACCACTGTAAACCTTCCACCCAGGGTAAGTATAGACTACATTGTGCTTGCGTATCTGGGAGTCTAAAATTACAGAGACCTTTTCAAACATTATTTTAAACCTGCCCTAATTCAGGCCAAGAAGGATGTAGAAAGGCGGTCAATCCTCCACCTGTCAGTGGATTCTTCTTTGATGGTAGTGTTGCCAATATTTCTTCTTCAGACCATTCCAATTTTTATTTGAAAATCTTTCTTCAAAGACCTTGATAAGACCACCTCCTTATGTATGCTCCTCATGTCCTCTTGTTCTCCATGTCTAGAACAAGAAGATACCTTGAATCAAAAAGGAGAGGCAGAAGGAAGATGAAGGGCTGGTCATGCAAAAATTACATGCATTATTACTGGGCAGCTAACATCTCAGTTCAACATGTCGGTTGGACCCCCTGTAAAGGAACAAATGCCCCTTTGGGCCCTTAAGGAACAACACTCCTATAACAGCCCTATAGCACTGAGCTCCTTCATCTGTGTTCCATTACCAATGAATAAGAGACTGCTTGGGTATAACCCAGTAACACAGGAGTGTCCAATCCAGCCCACAGGATGAATCTGAAATGCAAAAAAAGTATGCTGAAGATATTATCAAGGATGTCAAATTGTTTTAGTTCAGGGGCCACACAGACCAATTTGACCTCAAGTGGGTTGAACCAGTAAAATATTATCATAAAAACCTACAAATAATGACTAATCCAAAGTTTCATCTTTGTTTTAGTGTAAAAAGTCAAACTACATGAAAATGTTTATATTGACAAACTATCCTTTGACTAAAAAAATATGAATAACCCAAAACAAGTTTGAACAACCTGAAATGTCCTACAGTTTTTCACAATCGCTAAGACACATTTTTCCAAAGCTGCACCCCTTTTCTCAAAGCTGTAAACACAAAACCCAGAATTCAAACTACATTCACAAATCTGTCACTCTTCTTGCAAAAGCAAGCTATTGCCTCAAAACTGTTTTAACCTGCACTCAGAAGCAAACACTGCTTTCAGATCACACACACAACCAGGCGGCATGTAGACACTACAGAGCAGTCATCACACACTGCACAGCAAAACGGAAAACGCTACATCCAGCGCATGCACATCGTAATGTTTATTCCATAATGTAAATGCATTTAGCATTTCTGAAAAGACAAAAAAAACTATAAAAGAAAAGCACATTACAGTAAAACACTCAAAACTCTTGTACATCTTCAAATTAAACTGATGACAGATTCATTCAGCCTCAGAATCATGTCTTTGTGCAGCATCTGCCCAAACATCTGAGACTGTGGGAAGAGTCAATATGTAGAATCCATCAGTCCATCATTACATGTTCTTACACTTGTTCTTGTGCAATCAGAAAGAACACTTCAACATTCACAACAATCACAAACAACTGAATAAAATACAATAATTTTTGACACGTAGATGTTATATATATATATATATATATATATATATATATATATATATATATATATATATATATATATAAATAAAATTCTGACATTCCCCAATGGATCATTGTCATCTTTACATGAAAAATAAGTGATATTTTCCCTTCAGTTAAAATCAGATGTTGGTGACGTAGAAAACACAATTTTAAAACATAGAAAAGATTAGTTTTATTCCCTTCCTCAGTCTGTTATGAACAGATATAAACTTTGAAATAAGGGTGTTTGATCAGGTTTTTCCTGTTCTACACTAATTTCCTGGCTTTATTTTCTCCAAATATTACATACATTTATAAAACAAAAATGTATTAAATTATATATTCAGATCTTCACCATCGTGTAAAAAGAAAAAACAGACATTCAAAATTCCCCGTTCAGTTTTATCTTGTTGTACGTCAATCACTTCATACATGAATACAAAGAAGAGAAAAAAGATATTGTTTGACTCTGTTACAGATGATGTTAAACTGCCTCAATCACATTTTTTCCCCCCTATTTCCCTGCACTCATCGTCTTCCTCATGTCAGTCTGTGATTTCCCACAATTCTATTGAAACATTTCCAGGAAGTAACAGAAACAAGAAAATGTTTCAGAATAATATCACTCCTGTTTTAACATTTGTCACAGTTTTATACATTTCATCCCCATTGTTTGTCCAATGTTTTTGTGCAAAAAAAAGTTGTTTTATTTGAAAAAACAGATAAAAATTCCAACTTGTTATGACACCTAAACATGTCTCTTTTTCCTCAGAATTACTTTATTATATTTATTTCTATAAATTACATAAGTCACAATTTGACAAAATGATAAAAACTGGAAAATTCTGTATTTTTTCCAAACGTGTGCCAGTTAATGTCTATAAAAAGATGAAGATTCACCACACGTTGAGTCCTTTCTACATCCGATGCATTTGTTGATCATTTCCATTTATACAAAGACTGGAATGTGAATCCAACCTGATGATGACTGACCAGTTTCAGGTGGTTTGGAATAAACCATCTGATAGAAAAACATCCTGATTCTGTGAATAAAGTGACTCTGATCTTTAGTTTTACATTCATTGTTCCATGTGACAGATTGACTTTGATGTTTTTACCTCGTCTTTCTAAAACTTCATGAAGTTTTAGGACGTGCATGAACATCTGATCTTGATTTATGTAGAAAAAGAGGATGTTTTGAAGATTTTTCCTCACGTTAAAGCTGTGGTTCAAGGTTTGTTTCAGTGTCAGGTCTTGTCCTGATGGTGATGAATCATTGTCCAAACATCTGCTTTAACAGTGTTTGTATGAGGTAAAAACTAACCCACCTGTACTCGACTCCTCTGAGTACAGACACATCTGTCCTGGCCTGTTTTAGACAGAAACCAGGTTCCTCAGGTTCTTCAGGTCCTTGTTCTGGACCTGCTGGAGACTGCATTCATGTCCTTCATCCTGTCTCACATTAAACGTCTCCTCCATCGTCTCCCGATGGACACGTCCTCCGTCCGCTTTCCCAGCCTCGACGGATCTTACGCAGTCTGAACGCCAGACAGGGCAGGGCCAGGAGGAGGCGGGACACGAGGACACAACAGGGCAGGATGAGGGACAGGACGAACACTGGAGGGAGGTAGAACTGGTAGGATGACGGTTTGAAGGCGGAGTCCCAGCCGAAGAACAGGACGTGGACGATGGACAGGGTCAACGCCACGTAACCGAGTCCTGACTGGAAACACAAAGAAAACAATGGAGACATGAAGATGAAGAAGGAGACACAAAGAGGACAACGGCAACATGAAGAAGACAGTGGAGATATAAAGAGGACAAACAAAGAAGAGGACAGAGACACAAAGAGGACGATGGCAATAGGGGTGTACGAAAATATCGGTTCTGCAATATATTGCCATATTTCATTTCACAATACTGTATCGATATTAAAAAGTACTTTATCGATATTTTTAGGTATTTATTCAAATGCAGATATTGTGGGGGTTTATTTTTGTTTTTCTTTTTTGTTTCTATTTTATTTATTATTATTTAACACTCTTTTATTAAATAATGTTAGTTCCTTTGTTGGGATTGCACAAAAATAATGTTCTGATGTTAGTTCTGAACTAATAGAATATGAACATTTGAACACGATCTTAAACTGTAATGTCTGTAAAACATCATTTAAGTTTTAAAACAGGAACATTTTGTGATATAACATTAGATCCTGTTGTGATCAAATAAAAATGTGTTTAGTATTTGTGCCGATTTCTGGTATAACTCAATTCTTCAAGGAAATAATCATTTAAAAAAAAAGAAACAAACAAAAAATTGCCTTTTTAACAGTATCATGATATATTGTATTGTGATCCTAGTATTGTGATTTGTATCGTATCGCTAGATTCTTGCCGATACACACCCCTAGACGGCAACATGAAGAAGATGATGGACAAATGAAGAGGACAACTGAAAACAAAGAGGACGACGAAGATACAATGAAGACAACGGAGACGCAAAGAGGACGACGGAAAAACATAGAGAACAACGAAAACACAAAGAAGTCGACAGAGACACAAAGAAGATGATGAAGATGCAATGAAGATAACGGAGACACAATGAAGATGATGAAAACACAAAAAGAATGACGGAGACAAAAAGAGGACAACGAAGATGCAATGAAGACAATGTAGACGCAATCAAGATGATGGCGATGCAGCGAAGACCACGGGGACACAAAGACAATGGAGATGCAATGAAGACAACGAAGACACAATGAAGATGAAGGAGACGGCAGTTAGCTTTCTCACTAAACTAAATGTTGAAAAATGAAGTAGTTCTCGTGCATATCACTCAACACTATTGATACCATGGGGGTAAAATCTGGCCCACCTCACTTTAACCCTGGATATAATCCAGATTTTGGCCTGTAACAGCCTGTTTATTGTGTTAAATTAAAGTGTCCTACATTTGCAACCTTGTCCTCCAAAAAATATTTGCCCAGACTCTGAAAGCTGTAAAGTCTGTGCATCACTAAACCCCATGAATCACTCAGTACCATCCCGAATCTGACCTGAACAAACGTAAACTCCCTCCAGTTCAGAGCGTTTCCCACCGAGGGCAGAGACGTCAGAGCCAGCAGAGCCAGGACTCCAAGTCCCAGAGTCCCACTGGACAGGTACAGGTCAGACCTCCAGACCTGCTCCTCCACCCATGAGTTCTCAACGCCAGCCTTCACCTACAAACAGCAGGTAAAAAGACGATGAAAACCCCTGACATCTGACAAACACCGAGTTTAAAACATTTATGGGTTTACAATGTAGATGCACTTAAAGCAACCGACCAGTTTGATTTGAGCTTTTCTTTAGTTTTTTGGGTTTTAGGAGAAAAACTGATTTACAGATGCTGAAAAAAAAGGTGGGAAGAAAGAATGTACATAAAATAAAACCAGACTGAAAAGCACTGACTGTATTGAAGAAAAAAACCTGTTTTAGAAAACACATTGTTGGAATGAATGAGTTTTATGTCAAAGATAGAACATGTAAAACTCTAAATAAAACACACACTAAAGGAAAACAAAACTGGTATTATCTATATTATCTATTTATGTTTAATATTTGTGTTGATTTGCAGGTTTTAGTTTTCATGAGAAGATATTATTGTCACTAAAAACTAAACTAGTGTATTTCTAAAAATAACCACAGAACTAGAGGTACTTTTTCACTAATAGCTGATGGTTTAATGCTGTAATTACAGTGTTTCTGATGCTGACATTAAGTAATAAATGAGTAACTAAGTCATTGATAAATGTGCTCATATCAGTCAGTATTGATAAATATCACGATAAACGTCAAATTATTCATATTTCTTTTAAAATTTAAGGCTGATTATTGGCCATGAGTGAAAGTTATAGACACCAGATATTTATTTGTGGTTTTAGTTATTTGTAAAAGATGAAACTGTTGTTAGATAGAACCACACAGGTTTGTTTCTTTTTTTAAAAAATGTAATCAGACTTCTTTTTCTATGACCATGATGCAGCATCACATAATCCCACTTGTAGACTCAGATTTAAGGATTTAGTTCTTATTTTCTTGATTTTCTTTTTTCATTTTCCTCACTTTGACTGAATGTTTGTGTATCTGAGTCCTGATTGGACCATACAAACAGTCTAAAATATGATTATTTGTGTGGTTAAACCACCCGGTCGTGTGGGCATGGTCTTGGGTCTAACCTGGTGAAAGGCTGCATTGGTAAGGGTATAACCCGCCGCCCTGCGTAGACTCAGACACAGGCTGTAGACGGCATGGAGGACAGAACAGAGGAAGCTGAGCAGACCCAGCTGCTTCCTGCTGCACATCCAGCGGTCCAGCCAATCAGGGAAAGGCTGGTATTTGGTTCCTCTGCTGAGCTGGAGAACGGACGCCACCACACCTGGATGACAGAGAACATGTTCAGAACCATTTGTGTTTCAAAGGAGACAAGGTAAAATGGAGGAAAACTGACCCCTGACGAATCTCAGTTCAACCACTATTCGTGATGCGTTTAAGGACTTTCTACAAACAAGACAAACTGATCAAACCAACTCTTATTTAATTGTTAACTCTGTAACACAACCATTTAATAAAGCTACCATAACTACAGTGGAGTATATATGCATTTCTTTTAAAGGTGTGTCTGTGTAACACTGATATTCCCAACTCTGACCAGCGGGGTCAGTCTGGTACCAGAACACATTTTACAACTCAGGAAACATTATCAGTGTAAATATTTTACCATTTGTCTCAACCGAAAATGCAGCATTCACGGCCAAATGAGGTGTTCAGGTACCGGCTGCTGGATCTAAACCTGTGACCTGATTCCGCCCTGTTCTTCTTTGAATATGGATCCAATGAAATGTTTTCTGTTTTTTACAGCTTCCGATTAAAATATGAAAACCTTTGCAACAGACATTTAGATTGACTCCAAGAACAGAAATAAATGGAGAGAAAAATGAAAATTACAGTCCAAAAAAATAAAACCTGGAGTTCAAGCTACATTTATCAAAGGTAAGTACAGTTTACAGTCTGATGTAAAAGCTGGTGTTGAGGTTTACTTCTCATTTTTTCTGTCTTTAACATGGTTTGACTCATTACCAGCTTTACCTGTCACAGGGGTTTTCTTACTATAAGTAGCTTCATGCCAAATTAATATTCCAGACTCTGACCAGCAGGGGTCAGTCTGGTACCAGAACACACTTAGAACCAAACCACCAATAATTCAACCCTATGTATCCACAGACTGTATCAGTCACTGAATAAAGTATAAAACTCATTGTTTCCACACATCTGTATCATGGTATCAACTTTTGTTCAAAAACTAAAACTTATACATTTATAATATTCACAGCATCAGCTGATAGTTTACATGATAGCTCTGTTCGTGTAGCTCTGTTTTTAGACAGGAAACAACTACAGTAAAACCACAGATCATCTTTGTTTTCTGTTCAGTTTGTGTTGTTAAAAGCTGCACTAGATCTGTTTGGAATCAAACAAACAAGGTCAGAATTGTCACAGTTTAGTCTGAGCCATGGATCAACAAACAGCAACTCAGCACAGATAATAACATCCCATAATAAATTTATGCCTTCATAAGCCTCTGAATCAAACTCCATTCTTTTCATTTACAGCTGTGTCCAGTGGAGAAAAAAATAACTATTTTTATCACTTCTTTTCTTTGAGTCTGACAGTTGTTTCTTTATGGTTCT